>NW_027332043.1:926318-1123700 GCF_048418815.1 Hemitrygon akajei | reverse complement strand
GGGGTACATTCCCTTATTTTGATTTGGTTGTGTGGAAAAACAGCAGAAATGGATGTTTGAGGTTACTATGTTTATGGTGGATCCAACCCCTGATGCTTTGGATGAGGCTAAGAGGGATGTATTGATGGGAATCGCTCATAAGGTAAAGATTAAAGTGACCGCTCGCACGAGGAGGGGCTCAGGTACAGCTGTTAAAAGCACAACATAATGCAGCCGAGGGGAAATTCGAGAGGAGGCGTTTTTGGAGATGTTTTTTGAGGGTAAAACACTTACTGAGGCTAAGTTTCAGCTTCAGGCAGATAAATGAAGTAAGAACATGAGTTCCGAGTAAAAAAAAAAACAGAAACTGGCGGCTGAGGAAGCAGAAAGGCAGAGAGAGGAGCAAAATAAAAATCCGTAAAATTGTGACTTTAAAGGAGAGAGCTCTCACAGAAGAGGAGGTTCAGAGAGAGTCAGTAGTAATTTATCTTAGAGATGGGGTGCTGATGAGGAAGTGGAGATCACCTACTGTGCATGCAGATGAGGATTGGGCTATTGAACATCAAGTGGTTGTCCCGAAGATTACAGGGTTGAAATTTTAAATGTGGCTCATAGTATGTCTTTAGGTGGACACTTTGAAGTGGAAAACCCAATAAATGAAATTGTTGAAGGAATTCTACTGGCCTAATTTAAGGAAGAAGGTTGTGAACTTGTCCAGGAATTGCCATTTAGGCTGATACCTGTTTTTGGTGAACCATTTTCCAGGGTCATAGTGGATTGAATGGGTCTATTGCCAAAGACTGCAGCTGGCTACGAGTATGTGTTAACCATCATGTGTGCTGTGTCTAGGTTCCATGGAATGGTGCCCCCTCTGGAACATCAAGGTAAAAAACACTTATCAAATTCTCCACACCGGTAGGTCTAACTAAAGAGATTCAATCTGACCAGGGTGGTAACCTTTACATCGAGAACATTCCAGGGGATAGTTAAAGAGTTGAGAGCTAAGCATATTGTGTCACCTTTGACCTTACTCAGAGAGCAATGGTCAGGTCAGAATGTAAATGTGATCAGGTGTTATCATGACTCCGACCTCGCACCAGTGAGTACTGTCATGACAACGGAGGAGTTTGTCGTGGCTAGTACTGGAGGACAAAATCATTTACTGAACTCCCTGTAGTTTTCACAAGACACAGAAAGTCTGATGATTTTTGAAAAATATTGATGGGAAAATTCAACATTTGCAGTCAAAGCAGCAAAAAAAATTGAAGATTTTAATTAACCGGCATAGAGGTTAATAGTCTCAGACTGTGCACGACGGGCAGTGCATGACATCTCTGTCAAGTCAGCCCCAGCCATTAAAAAGTATCCCGACAGAATGAATTTGGAGAAAAGCAACCTCTGTATGAGACAGGGAAGTTATGGAGGGTACAGGTTCAGGCATATTTGTGTGGAGTTCTGCATTGGTACATTCCAGTGAGACAGGGAGGTTATGGAGGGGTACAGGTTCAGCGCATATTTGTGTGTAGTTCTGCATTGGTATGTTCCAGTGAGACAAGGAGGATATAGAGGGTACAGGTTCAGGGTATATTTGTGTGGAGTTCTGCAGTGGTACGTTCCAGTGAGACAGGGAGGATATGGACGGGTACAGGTTCAGGGCATATTTGTGTGGAGTTCTGCATTGGTACTTTCCAGTGAGACAGGGTGGTTATGGAGGGTACCGGTTCATGGCATATTTGTGTGGAGTTCTGCAGTGGGACATTCCAATGAGACAGGGAGGTTATGGACGGTTACAGTTTCAGGGCATATTTGTGAGGAGTTCTGCATTGGTACGTTCCAGTGAGACTGGGAGGTTATGGAGGGGTACAGGTTCAGGGCATATTTGTGTGGAGTTCTACATTGGTACGTTCCAGTGAGACAGGGAGGTTATGGAGGGGTACAGGTTCAGGGCACATTGGTGTGGAGTTCTGCATGGTACGTTCAGTGAGACAGGGAGGTTATGGAGGGGTACAGGTTCAGGGCAAATTTTGTGTGTAGTTCTGCATTGGTACATTCCAGTGAGACAGGGAGGTTATGGAGGGTACAGGTTCAGGGCATATTTGTGTGGAGTTCTGCATTGGTACGTTCCAGTGAGACAGGAAGGTTATGGAGGGGTACAGGTTCAGGGCTAATTTGTGTGTAGTTCTGCATTGGTACGTTCCAGTGAGACAAGGAGGTTATAGAGGGTACAGGTTCAGGGCATATTTGTGTGGAGTTCTGCAGTGGTACGTTCCAGTGAGACAGGGAGGATATGGACGGGTACAGGTTCAGGGCATATTTGTGTGGAGTTCTGCATTGGTACTTTCCAGTGAGACAGGGGTGGTTATGGAGGGTACCGGTTTATGGCATATTTGTGTGGTGTTCTGCAATGCTACGTTCCAGTGAGACAGGAGGTTATGCACGGTACAGGATCAGGGCATATCTGAGTGGAGTTCGGCATTGGTGCGTTCCAGTGAGACAGGGAGGTCATGGAGGGGTACAGGTTCAGGGCATATTTGTGTGGTGTTCTGCATTGGTAAGTTCCAGTGAGACAGGGAGATTATGGAGGGGTACAGGTTCAGGGCAAATTTGTGTGGGAGTTCTGCATTGGTACGTTCCAGTGAGACAGGGAGGTTATGGAAGGGTACAGGTTCAGTGCATATTTGGGTGGAGTTCTGCCTTGGTACGTTCTAGTGAGACAGGGAGGTTACGGAGGTGGTACAGGTTCCGGGTATATTTGTGTGGAGCTCTGCGTTGTACGTTCTAGTGAGAAAGGAAGTTATGGGCGGGTACTCGTTCAGGGCATATTTGTGTGGGAATTCTGCATTAGTACGTTCCAGTGAGACAGGGGAGGTTATGGAGAGTACCGGTTCAGGGCATATTTGTGTGGAGTTCTGCATTGGTACGTTCCAGTGAGACAGGGAGATTATGGAGGGGTACAGGTTCAGGGCATATTTGTGTGGAGTTCTGCATTGGTACGTTCAGTGAGACAGGGAGGTTATGGAGGGGTTCAGGTTCAGGCACATTGGTGTGGAGTCTGCATTGGTACGTTCCAGTGAGACAGGGAGGTTATGGAGGGGTACAGGTTCAGGGCATATTTGTGCGTAGTTCTGCATTGGTACATTCCAGTGAGACAGGGAGGTTATGGAGGGTACAGGTTCAGGGCCATATTTGTGTGGAGTTCTGCATTGGTACGTTCCAGAGAGACGAAGGAGGTTATGGAGGGTACAGGTTCAGCGCATATTTGTGTGTAGTTCTGCATTGGTACGTTCCAGTGAGACAAGGAGATATAGAGGATACAGGTTCAGGGCATATTTGTGTGGAGTTCTGCAGTGGTACGTTCCAGTGAGACAGGGAGGATATGGTTGGGTACAGGTTCAGGGCATATTTGTGTGGAGTTCTGCATTGGTACGTTCCAGTGAGACTGGGAGGTTATGGAGGGTACCGGTTCATGGCATATTTGTGTGGAGTTCTGCAGTGGGACATTCAATGAGACAGGGTGGTTATGGACGGTTACAGTTTTCAGGGCATATTTGTGAGGAGTTCTGCATTGGTACGTTCCAGTGAGAATGGGAGGTTATGGAGGTACAGGTTCAGGGCATATTTGTGTGTAGTTCTGCATTTTTAATTTCCAGTGAGACAGGGAGGTTATGGAGGGAAAAGGTTCAGGGCATATTTGTGGGGAGTTCTGCACTGCAACGTGCCAGTAAGACAGGGAGGTTATGGAGAGGTACAGCTTCAGGGCATATTTGTTTGGTGTTCTGCAATTGTACGTTCCAGTGAGACAGGGTGGTTATGCACGGTACAGGATAAGGGCATATTTTGTGGAGTTCTGCATTGGTACGTTCCAGTGAGAAAGGGTAGTTATGCACGGTACAGGATCAGGGCATATTTGAGTGCAGTTCGGCATTGGTGCGTTCCAGTGAGACAGGGAGATTATGGAGTGGTACAGGTTCAGGGCATATTTGTGTGGAGTTTCTGCATTGGTACGTTCCAGTGAGACAGGGAGGTTATGGAAGGGTACAGGTTCAGTGCATATTTGTGTGGAGTTCTGCATTGGTACGTTCTAGTGAGACAGGGAGGTTATGGAGGGGTACAGGTTCAGGGTATATTTGTGTCGAGTTCTGCGTTGGTACGTTCCAGTGAGACAGGGAGGTTATGGAGTGTACCGGTTCAGGGCATATTTGTGTGGAGTTCTGCATTTGTACGTTCCAGTGAAACAGGGAGGGTATGGAGGGGTACAGGTTCAGGGCATATTTGTGTGGAGTTCTGCATTGGTACGTTCCAGTGAGACTGGAGGTTATGGAGGGGTACAGGTTCAGGGCACATTGGTGTGGGGGGAGTTCTGCATTGGTACGTTCCAGTGAGACAAGGAGCTTATGGAGGGTACAGGTTCAGGGCATATTTGTGTGGAGTTCTGCATTGGTACGTTCCCAGTGAGACAGGGGAGGTTATGGAGGGGTACAGGTTCAGCGCATATTTGTGTGTTGTTCTGCATTGGTACGTTCCAGTGAGACAAGGAGGTTATAGAGGGTACAGGTTCAGGGCATATTTGTGTGGAGTTCTGCAGTGGTACGTTCAGTGAGACAGGGAAGATATGGACGGGTACAGGTTCAGGGCATATTTGTGTGCAGTTCTGCATTGGTACTTTCCAGTGTGACAGGGTGGTTATGGAGGGTACCGGTTCATTGCATATTTGTGTGGAGTTCTGCAGTGGGACATTCCAATGAGACAGGGAGGTTATGGACGGTTACAGTTTCAGGGCATATTTGTGAGGAGTTCTGCATTGGTAAGTTCCAGTGAGACTGCGAGATTATGGAGGGGTACAGGTTCAGGGCATATTTGTGTGGAGTTCTGCATTGGTACGTTCCAGTGAGACAGGGAGGTTATGGAGGGGTACAGGTTCAGGGCACATTGGTGTGGAGTTCTGCATTGGTACGTTCCAGTGAGACAGGGAGGTTATGGAGGGGTACAGGTTCAGGGCAAATTTGTGTGTAGTTCTGCATTGGTACATTCCAGTGAGACAGGGAGGTTATGGAGGGTACAGGTTCAGGGCATATTTGTGTGGAGTTCTGCATTGGTACGTTCCAGTGAGACAGGAAGGTTATGGAGGGGTACAGGTTCAGGGCATATTTGTGTGTAGTTCTGCATTGGTACGTTCCAGTGAGACAAGGAGGTTATAGAGGGTACAGGTTCAGGGCATATTTGTGTGGAGTTCTGCAGTGGTACGTTCCAGGGAGACAGGGAGGATATGGACGGGTACAGGTTCAGGGCATATTTGTGTGGAGTTCTGCATTGGTACTTTCCAGTGAGACAGGGTGGTTATGGAGGGTACCGGTTCATGGCATATTTGTGTGGTGTTCTGCAATGCTACGTTCCAGTGAGACAGGGAGGTTATGCACGGTACAGGATCAGGGCATATCTGAGTGGAGTTCGGCATTGGTGCGTTCCAGTGAGACAGGGAGGTCATGGAGGGGTACAGGTTCAGGGCATATTTGTGTGGTGTTCTGCATTGGTAAGTTCCAGTGAGACAGGGAGATTATGGAGGGGTACAGGTTCAGGGCAAATTTTTGTGGAGTTCTGCATTGGTACGTTCCAGTGAGACAGGGAGGTTATGGAAGGGTACAGGTTCAGTGCATATTTGTGTGGAGTTCTGCATTGGTACGTTCTAGTGAGACAGGGAGGTTACGGAGGGGTACAGGTTCAGGGTATATTTGTGTGGAGCTCTGCGTTGGTACGTTCCAGTGTGACTGGGAGGTTATGGAGGGCTACAGGTTCACGGCAAATTTGTGTGGAGTTCTGCATTGGTGCGTTCTAGTGAGAAAAGGAAGTTATGGGCGGGTACTCGTTCAGGGCATATTTGTGTGGAATTCTGCATTAGTACGTTCCAGTGAGACAGGGAGGTTATGGAGAGTACCGGTTCAGGGCATATTTGTGTGGAGTTCTGCATTGGTACGTTCCAGTGAGACAGGGAGATTATGGAGGGGTACAGGTTCAGGGCATATTTGTGTGGAGTTCTGCATTGGTACGTTCCAGTGAGACAGGGAGGTTATGGAGGGGTTCAGGTTCAGGCACATTGGTGTGGAGTTCTCATTGGTACGTTCCAGTGAGACAGGGAGGTTATGGAGGGGTACAGGTTCAGGGCATATTTGTGCGTAGTTCTGCATTGGTACATTCCAGTGAGACAGGGAGGTTATGGAGGGTACAGGTTCAGGGCATATTTGTGTGGAGTTCTGCATTGGTACGTTCCAGAGAGACAAGGAGGTTATGGAGGGGTACAGGTTCAGCGCATATTTGTGTGTAGTTCTGCATTGGTACGTTCCAGTGAGACAAGGAGATTATAGAGGATACAGGTTCAGGGCATATTTGTGTGGAGTTCTGCAGTGGTACGTTCCAGTGAGACAGGGAGGATATGGATGGGTACAGGTTCAGGGCATATTTGTGTGGAGTTCTGCATTGGTACTTTCCAGTGGGACAGGGTGGTTATGGAGGGTACCGGTTCATGGCATATTTGTGTGGAGTTCTGCAGTGGGACATTCCAATGAGACAGGGAGGTTATGGACGGTTACATTTTCACGGCATATTTGTGAGGAGTTCTGCATTGGTACGTTCCAGTGAGACTGGGAGGTTATGGAGGGTACCGGTTCATGGCATATTTGTGTGGAGTTCTGCAGTGGGACATTCCAATGAGACAGGGTGGTTATGGACGGTTACAGTTTCAGGGCATATTTGTAGAGGAGTTCTGCATTGGTACGTTCCAGTGAGAATGGGAGGTTATGCAGGGTACAGGTTCAGGGCATATTTGTGTGTAGTTCTGCATTTTTAAGTTCCAGTGAGACAGGGAGGTTATGGAGGGAACAGGTTCAGGGCATATTTGTGGGGAGTTCTGCATTGGTAAGTTCCAGTGAGACAGGGAGGTTATGGAGGGGTACAGGTTCAGGGCATATTTGTGTGGAGTTCTGCATTGCAACGTTCCAGTAAGACAGGGAGGTTATGGAGAGGTACAGGTTCAGGGCATATTTGTGTGGTGTTCTGCAATTGTACGTTCCAGTGAGACAGGGTGGTTATGCACGGTACAGGATCAGGGCATATTTTTGTGGAGTTCTGCATTGGTACGTTCCAGTGAGACAGGGAGGTTATGGTCGGGTACAGGTTCAGGGCATATTTGTGTGGTGTTCTGCAATGGTACGTTCCAGTGAGAAAGGGTAGTTATGCACGGTACAGGATCAGGGCATATTTGAGTGCAGTTCGGCATTGGTGCGTTCCAGTGAGACAGGGAGATTATGGAGGGTACAGGTTCAGGGCATATTTGTGTGGAGTTCTGCATTGGTACGTTCCAGTGAGACAGGAAGGTTATGGAGGGGTACAGGTTCAGGGCATATTTGTGTGTAGTTCTGCATTGGTACGTTCCAGTGAGACAAGGAGGTTATAGAGGGTACAGGTTCAGGGCATATTTGTGTGGAGTTCTGCAGTGGTACGTTCCAGGGAGACAGGGAGGATATGGACGGGTACAGGTTCAGGGCATATTTGTGTGGAGTTCTGCATTGGTACTTTCCAGTGAGACAGGGTGGTTATGGAGGGTACCGGTTCATGGCATATTTGTGTGGTGTTCTGCAAAGCTACGTTCCAGTGAGACAGGGAGGTTATGCACGGTACAGGATCAGGGCATATCTGAGTGGAGTTCGGCATTGGTGCGTTCCAGTGAGACAGGGAGGTCATGGAGGGGTACAGGTTCAGGGCATATTTGTGTGGTGTTCTGCATTGGTAAGTTCCAGTGAGACAGGGAGATTATGGAGGGGTACAGGTTCAGGGCAAATTTTTGTGGAGTTCTGCATTGGTACGTTCCAGTGAGACAGGGAGGTTATGGAAGGGTACAGGTTCAGTGCATATTTGTGTGGAGTTCTGCATTGGTACGTTCTAGTGAGACAGGGAGGTTACGGAGGGGCACATGTTCAGGGTATATTTGTGTGGAGCTCTGCGTTGGTACGTTCCAGTGTGACTGGGAGGTTATGGAGGGCTACAGGTTCACGGCAAATTTGTGTGGAGTTCTGCATTGGTGCGTTCTAGTGAGAAAAGGAAGTTATGGGCGGTACTCGTTCAGGGCATATTTGTGTGGAATTCTGCATTAGTACGTTCCAGTGAGACAGGGAGGTTATGGAGAGTACCGGTTCAGGGCATATTTGTGTGGAGTTCTGCATTGGTACGTTCCAGTGAGACAGGGAGATTATGGAGGGGTACAGGTTCAGGGCATATTTGTGTGGAGTTCTGCATTGGTACGTTCCAGTGAGACAGGGAGGTTATGGAGGGGTTCAGGTTCAGGCACATTGGTGTGGAGTTCTCATTGGTACGTTCCAGTGAGACAGGGAGGTTATGGAGGGGTACAGGTTCAGGGCATATTTGTGCGTAGTTCTGCATTGGTACATTCCAGTGAGACAGGGAGGTTATGGAGGGTACAGGTTCAGGGCATATTTGTGTGGAGTTCTGCATTGGTACGTTCCAGAGAGACAAGGAGGTTATGGAGGGGTACAGGTTCAGCGCATATTTGTGTGTAGTTCTGCATTGGTACGTTCCAGTGAGACAAGGAGATTATAGAGGATACAGGTTCAGGGCATATTTGTGTGGAGTTCTGCAGTGGTACGTTCCAGTGAGACAGGGAGGATATGGATGGGTACAGGTTCAGGGCATATTTGTGTGGAGTTCTGCATTGGTACTTTCCAGTGGGACAGGGTGGTTATGGAGGGTACCGGTTCATGGCATATTTGTGTGGAGTTCTGCAGTGGGACATTCCAATGAGACAGGGAGGTTATGGACGGTTACAGTTTCACGGCATATTTGTGAGGAGTTCTGCATTGGTACGTTCCAGTGAGACTGGGAGGTTATGGAGGGTACCGGTTCATGGCATATTTGTGTGGAGTTCTGCAGTGGGACATTCCAATGAGACAGGGTGGTTATGGACGGTTACAGTTTCAGGGCATATTTGTAGAGGAGTTCTGCATTGGTACGTTCCAGTGAGAATGGGAGGTTATGCAGGGCACAGGTTCAGGGCATATTTGTGTGTAGTTCTGCATTTTTAAGTTCCAGTGAGACAGGGAGGTTATGGAGGGAACAGGTTCAGGGCATATTTGTGGGGAGTTCTGCATTGGTAAGTTCCAGTGAGACAGGGAGGTTATGGAGGGGTACAGGTTCAGGGCATATTTGTGTGGAGTTCTGCATTGCAACGTTCCAGTAAGACAGGGAGGTTATGGAGAGGTACAGGTTCAGGGCATATTTGTGTGGTGTTCTGCAATTGTACGTTCCAGTGAGACAGGGTGGTTATGCACGGTACAGGATCAGGGCATATTTTTGTGGAGTTCTGCATTGGTACGTTCCAGTGAGACAGGGAGGTTATGGTCGGGTACAGGTTCAGGGCATATTTGTGTGGTGTTCTGCAATGGTACGTTCCAGTGAGAAAGGGTAGTTATGCACGGTACAGGATCAGGGCATATTTGAGTGCAGTTCGGCATTGGTGCGTTCCAGTGAGACAGGGAGATTATGGAGGGGTACAGGTTCAGGGCATATTTGTGTGGAGTTCTGCATTGGTACGTTCCAGTGAGACAGGGAGGTTATGGAAGGGTACAGGTTCAGTGCATATTTGTGTGGAGTTCTGCATTGGTACGTTCTAGTGAGACAGGGAGGTTATGGAGGGGTACAGGTTCAGGGTATATTTGTGTCGAGTTCTGCGTTGGTACGTTCCAGTGTGACTGGGAGGTTATGGAGGGGTACAGGTTCATGGCAAATTTGTGTGGAGTTCTGCATTGGTGCGTTCTAGTGAGACAAGGAGGTTATGGGCGGGTACACGTTCAGGGCATATTTGTGTGGAATTCTGCATTGGTACGTTCCAGTGAGACAGGGAGGTTATGGAGTGTACCGGTTCAGGGCATATTTGTGTGGAGTTCTGCATTTGTACGTTCCAGTGAAACAGGGAGGTTATGGAGGGGTACAGGTTCAGGGCATATTTGTGTGGAGTTCTGCATTGGTACGTTCCAGTGAGACTGGGAGGTTATGGAGGGGTACAGGTTCAGGGCACATTGGTGTGGAGTTCTGCATTGGTACGTTCCAGTGAGACAAGGAGGTTATGGAGGGTACAGGTTCAGGGCATATTTGTGTGGAGTTCTGCATTGGTACGTTCCAGTGAGACAGGGAGGTTATGGAGGGGTACAGGTTCAGCGCATATTTGTGTGTAGTTCTGCATTGGTACGTTCCAGTGAGACAAGGAGGTTATAGAGGGTACAGGTTCAGGGCATATTTGTGTGGAGTTCTGCAGTGGTACGTTCCAGTGAGACAGGGAGGATATGGACGGGTACAGGTTCAGGGCATATTTGTGTGGAGTTCTGCATTGGTACTTTCCAGTGTGACAGGGTGGTTATGGAGGGTACCGGTTCATTGCATATTTGTGTGGAGTTCTGCAGTGGGACATTCCAATGAGACAGGGAGGTTATGTACGGTTACAGTTTCAGGGCATATTTGTGAGGAGTTCTGCATTGGTACGTTCCAGTGAGACTGCGAGATTATGGAGGGGTACAGGTTCAGGGCATATTTGTGTGTAGTTCTGCATTGGTACATTCCAGTGAGACAGGGAGGTTATGGAGGGTACAGGTTCAGGGCATATTTGAGTGGAGTTCTGCATTGGTACTTTCCAGTGAGACAGGGTGGTTATGGAGGGTACCGGTTCATGGCATATTTGTGTGGAGTTCTGCAGTGGGACATTCCAATGAGACAGGGAGGTTATGGACGGTTACAGTTTCACGGCATATTTGTGAGGAGTTCTGCATTGGTACGTTCCAGTGAGACTGGGAGGTTATGGAGGGTACCGGTTCATGGCATATTTGTGTGGAGTTCTGCAGTGGGACATTCCAATGAGACAGGGAGGTTATGGACGGTTACAGTTTCAGGGCATATTTGTGAGGAGTTCTGCATTGGTACGTTCCAGTGAGACTGGGAGGTTATGGAGGGTACAGGTTCAGGGCATATTTGTGTGTAGTTCTGCATTTTTAAGTTGCAGTGAGACAGGGAGGTTATGGAGGGAACAGGTTCAGGGCATATTTGTGTCGAGTTCTGCAATGCTACGTTCCAGTGAGACAGGGAGGTTATGCACGGTACAGGATCAGGGCATATCTGAGTGGAGTTCGGCATTGGTGCGTTCCAGTGAGACAGGGATGTCATGAAGGGGTACAGGTTCAGGGCATATTTGTGGGGAGTTCTGCATTGGTAAGTTCCAGTGTGACAGGGAGGTTATGGAGGGGTACAGGTTCAGGGCAAATTTGTGAGGAGTTCTGCATTGGTGCGTTCCAGTAAGACAGGGAGGTTATGGAGAGGTACAGGTTCAGGGCATATTTGTGTGGGGTTCTTCATTGCAACGCTCCAGTAAGACAGGGAGGTTATGGAGAGGTACAGGATCAGGGCATATTTGTGTGGTGTTCTGCAATGGTACGTTCCATTGAGACAGGGTGGTTATGCACGGTACAGGATCAGGGCATATTTTTGTGGAGTTCTGCATTGGTACGTTCCAGTGAGACAGGGAGGTTATGGTCGGGTACAGGTTCAGGGTATATTTGTGTGGTGTTCTGCAATGGTACGTTCCAGTGAGACAGGGTGGTTATGCACGGTACAGGATCAGGGCATATTTGAGTGCAGTTCGGCATTGGAGCGTTCCAGTGAGACAGGGAGATTATGGAGGGGTACAGGTTCAGGGCATATTTGTGTGGAGTTCTGCATTGGTACGTTCCAGTGAGACAGGGAGGTTATGGAAGGGTACAGGTTCAGTGCATATTTGTGTGGAGTTCAGCATTGGTACGTTCTAGTGAGACAGGGAGGTTATGGAGGGGTACAGGTTCAGGGTATATTTGTGTCGAGCTCTGCGTTGGTACGTTCCAGTGTGACTGGGAGGTTATGGAGTGGTACAGGTTCATGGCAAATTTGTGTGGAGTTCTGCATTGGTACGTTCCAGTGAGACAAGGAGGTTATAGAGGGTACAGGTTCAGGGCATATTTGTGTGGAGTTCTGCAGTGGTACGTTCCAGTGAGACAGGGAGGATATGGACGGGTACAGGTTCAGGGCATATTTGTGTGGAGTTCTGCATTGGTACGTTCCAGTTAGACAAGGAGGTTATAGAGGGTACAGGTTCAGGGCATATTTGTGTGGAGTTCTGCAGTGGTACGTTCCAGTGAGACAGGGAGTATATGGATGGGTACAGGTTCAGGGCATATTTGTGTGGAGTTCTGCATTGGTACTTTCCAGTGAGACAGGGTGGTTATGGAGGGTACCGGTTCATGGCATATTTGTGTGGAGTTCGGCAGTGGGACATTCCAATGAGACAGGGAGGTTATGGACGGTTACAGTTTCACGGCATATTTGTGAGGAGTTCTGCATTGGTACGTTCCAGTGAGACTGGGAGGTTATGGAGTGTACAGGTTCAGGGCATGTTTGTGTGTAGTTCTGCATTTTTAAGTTCCAGTGAGACAGGGAGGTTATGGAGGGAACAGGTTCAGGGCATATTTGTGTCGAGTTCTGCAATGCTACGTTCCAGTGAGACAGGGAGGTTATGCACGGTACAGGATCAGGGCATATCTGAGTGGAGTTCGGCATTGGTGCTTTCCAGTGAGACAGGGATGTCATGGAGGGGTACAGGTTCAGGGCATATTTGTGGGGAGTTCTGCATTGGTAAGTTCCAGTGAGACAGGGAGGATATGGACGGGTACAGGTTCAGGGCATATTTGTGTGGAGTTCTGCATTGGTACTTTCCAGTGTGACAGGGTGGTTATGGAGGGTACCGGTTCATTGCATATTTGTGTGGAGTTCTGCAGTGGGACATTCCAATGAGACAGGGAGGTTATGGACGGTTACAGTTTCAGGGCATATTTGTGAGGAGTTCTGCATTGGTACGTTCCAGTGTGACTGCGAGATTATGGAGTGTACCGGTTCAGGGCATATTTGTGTCGAGCTCTGCGCTGGTACGTTCCAGTGTGACTGGGAGGTTATGGAGGGGTACAGGTTCATGGCAAATTTGTGTGGAGTTCTGCATTGGTGCGTTCTAGTGAGACAAGGAGGTTATGGGCGGGTACACGTTCAGGGCATATTTGTGTGGAATTCTGCATTGGTACGTTCCAGTGAGACAGGGAGGGTATGGAGTGTACCGGTTCAGGGCATATTTGTGTGGAGTTCTGCATTGGTACGTTCCAGTGAGACAGGGAGGTTATGGAGGGGTACAGGTTCAGGGCATATTTGTGTGGAGTTCTGCATTGGTACGTTCCAGTGAGACTGGGAGGTTATGGAGGGGTACAGGTTCAGGGCACATTGGTGTGGAGTTCTGCATTGGTACGTTCCAGTGAGACAAGGAGGTTATGGAGGGTACAGGTTCAGGGCATATTTGTGTGGAGTTCTGCATTGGTACGTTCCAGTGAGACAGGGAGGTTATGGAGGGGTACAGGTTCAGCGCATATTTGTGTGTAGTTCTGCATTGGTACGTTCCAGTGAGACAAGGAGGTTATAGAGGGTACAGGTTCAGGGCATATTTGTGTGGAGTTCTGCAGTGGTACGTTCCAGTGAGACAGGGAGGATATGGACGGGTACAGGTTCAGGGCATATTTGTGTGGAGTTCTGCATTGGTACGTTCCAGTTAGACAAGGAGGTTATAGAGGGTACAGGTTCAGGGCATATTTGTGTGGAGTTCTGCAGTGGTACGTTCCAGTGAGACAGGGAGTATATGGATGGGTACAGGTTCAGGGCATATTTGTGTGGAGTTCTGCATTGGTACTTTCCAGTGAGACAGGGTGGTTATGGAGGGTACCGGTTCATTGCATATTTGTGTGGAGTTCGGCAGTGGGACATTCCAATGAGACAGGGAGGTTATGGACGGTTACAGTTTCACGACATATTTGTGAGGAGTTCTGCATTGGTATGTTCCAGTGAGACTGGGAGGTTATGGAGTGTACAGGTTCAGAGCATGTTTGTGTGTAGTTCTGCATTTTTAAGTTCCAGTGAGACAGGGAGGTTATGGAGGGAACAGGTTCAGGGCATATTTGTGTCGAGTTCTGCAATGCTACGTTCCAGTGAGACAGGGAGGTTATGCACGGTACAGGATCAGGGCATATCTGAGTGGAGTTCGGCATTGGTGCTTTCCAGTGAGACAGGGATGTCATGGAGGGGTAGAGGTTCAGGGCATATTTGTGGGGAGTTCTGCATTGGTAAGTTCCAGTGAGACAGGGAGGATATGGACGGGTACAGGTTCAGGGCATATTTGTGTGGAGTTCTGCATTGGTACTTTCCAGTGTGACAGGGTGGTTATGGAGGGTACCGGTTCATTGCATATTTGTGTGGAGTTCTGCAGTGGGACATTCCAATGAGACAGGGAGGTTATGGACGGTTACAGTTTCAGGGCATATTTGTGAGGAGTTCTGCATTGGTACGTTCCAGTGTGACTGCGAGATTATGGAGTGTACCGGTTCAGGGCATATTTGTGTGGAGTTCTGCATTTGTACGTTCCAGTGAAACAGGGAGGTTATGGAGGGGTACAGGTTCAGGGCATATTTGTCTGGAGTTCTGCATTGGTACGTTCCAGTGAGACTGGGAGGTTATGGAGGGGTACAGGTTCAGGGCACATTGGTGTGGAGTTCTGCATTGGTACGTTCCAGTGAGACAAGGAGGTTATGGAGGGTACAGGTTCAGGGCATATTTGTGTGGAGTTCTGCATTGGTACGTTCCAGTGAGACAGGGAGGTTATGGAGGGGTACAGGTTCAGCGCATATTTGTGTGTAGTTCTGCATTGGTACGTTCCAGTGAGACAAGGAGGTTATTGAGGGTACAGGTTCAGGGCATATTTGTGTGGAGTTCTGCAGTGGTACGTTCCAGTGAGACAGGGAGAATATGGACGGGTACAGGTTCAGGGCATATTTGTGTGGAGTTCTGCATTGGTACTTTCCAGTGTGACAGGGTGGTTATGGAGGGTACCGGTTCATTGCATATTTGTGTGGAGTTCTGCAGTGGGACATTCCAATGAGACAGGGAGGTTATGGACGGTTACAGTTTCAGGGCATATTTGTGAGGAGTTCTGCATTTGTACGTTCCAGTGAGACTGCGAGATTATGGAGGGGTACAGGTTCAGGGCATATTTGTGTGTAGTTCTGCATTGGTACATTCCAGTGAGACAGGGAGGTTATGGAGGGTACAGGTTCAGGGCATATTTGAGTGGAGTTCTGCATTGGTACGTTCCAGTGAGACAAGGAGTTTATAGAGGGTACAGGTTCAGGGCATATTTGTGTGGAGTTCTGCAGTGGTACGTTCCAGTGAGACAGGGAGGATATGGATGGGTACAGGTTCAGGGCATATTTGTGTGGAGTTCTGCATTGGTACTTTCCAGTGAGACAGGGTGGTTATGGAGGGTACCGGTTCATGGCATATTTGTGTGGAGTTCTGCAGTGGGACATTCCAATGAGACAGGGAGGTTATGGACGGTTACAGTTTCACGGCATATTTGTGAGGAGTTCTGCATTGGTACGTTCCAGTGAGACTGGGAGGTTATGGAGGGTACCGGTTCATGGCATATTTGTGTGGAGTTCTGCAGTGGGACATTCCAATGAGACAGGGAGGTTATGGACGGTTACAGTTTCAGGGCATATTTGTGAGGAGTTCTGCATTGGTACGTTCCAGTGAGACTGCGAGATTATGGAGGGGTACAGGTTCAGGGCATATTTGTGTGGAGTTCTGCATTGGTACGTTCCAGTGAGACAAGGAGGTTATAGAGGGTACAGGTTCAGGGCATATTTGTGTGGAGTTCTGCAGTGGTACGTTCCAGTGAGACAGGGAGGATATGGACGGGTACAGGTTCAGGGCATATTTGTGTGGAGTTCTGCATTGGTACGTTCCAGTTAGACAAGGAGGTTATAGAGGGTACAGGTTCAGGGCATATTTGTGTGGAGTTCTGCAGTGGTACGTTCCAGTGAGACAGGGAGTATATGGATGGGTACAGGTTCAGGGCATATTTGTGTGGAGTTCTGCATTGGTACTTTCCAGTGAGACAGGGTGGTTATGGAGGGTACCGGTTCATTGCATATTTGTGTGGAGTTCGGCAGTGGGACATTCCAATGAGACAGGGAGGTTATGGACGGTTACAGTTTCACGACATATTTGTGAGGAGTTCTGCATTGGTATGTTCCAGTGAGACTGGGAGGTTATGGAGTGTACAGGTTCAGAGCATGTTTGTGTGTAGTTCTGCATTTTTAAGTTCCAGTGAGACAGGGAGGTTATGGAGGGAACAGGTTCAGGGCATATTTGTGTCGAGTTCTGCAATGCTACGTTCCAGTGAGACAGGGAGGTTATGCACGGTACAGGATCAGGGCATATCTGAGTGGAGTTCGGCATTGGTGCTTTCCAGTGAGACAGGGATGTCATGGAGGGGTAGAGGTTCAGGGCATATTTGTGGGGAGTTCTGCATTGGTAAGTTCCAGTGAGACAGGGAGGATATGGACGGGTACAGGTTCAGGGCATATTTGTGTGGAGTTCTGCATTGGTACTTTCCAGTGTGACAGGGTGGTTATGGAGGGTACCGGTTCATTGCATATTTGTGTGGAGTTCTGCAGTGGGACATTCCAATGAGACAGGGAGGTTATGGACGGTTACAGTTTCAGGGCATATTTGTGAGGAGTTCTGCATTGGTACGTTCCAGTGTGACTGCGAGATTATGGAGTGTACCGGTTCAGGGCATATTTGTGTGGAGTTCTGCATTTGTACGTTCCAGTGAAACAGGGAGGTTATGGAGGGGTACAGGTTCAGGGCATATTTGTCTGGAGTTCTGCATTGGTACGTTCCAGTGAGACTGGGAGGTTATGGAGGGGTACAGGTTCAGGGCACATTGGTGTGGAGTTCTGCATTGGTACGTTCCAGTGAGACAAGGAGGTTATGGAGGGTACAGGTTCAGGGCATATTTGTGTGGAGTTCTGCATTGGTACGTTCCAGTGAGACAGGGAGGTTATGGAGGGGTACAGGTTCAGCGCATATTTGTGTGTAGTTCTGCATTGGTACGTTCCAGTGAGACAAGGAGGTTATTGAGGGTACAGGTTCAGGGCATATTTGTGTGGAGTTCTGCAGTGGTACGTTCCAGTGAGACAGGGAGAATATGGACGGGTACAGGTTCAGGGCATATTTGTGTGGAGTTCTGCATTGGTACTTTCCAGTGTGACAGGGTGGTTATGGAGGGTACCGGTTCATTGCATATTTGTGTGGAGTTCTGCAGTGGGACATTCCAATGAGACAGGGAGGTTATGGACGGTTACAGTTTCAGGGCATATTTGTGAGGAGTTCTGCATTTGTACGTTCCAGTGAGACTGCGAGATTATGGAGGGGTACAGGTTCAGGGCATATTTGTGTGTAGTTCTGCATTGGTACATTCCAGTGAGACAGGGAGGTTATGGAGGGTACAGGTTCAGGGCATATTTGAGTGGAGTTCTGCATTGGTACGTTCCAGTGAGACAAGGAGTTTATAGAGGGTACAGGTTCAGGGCATATTTGTGTGGAGTTCTGCAGTGGTACGTTCCAGTGAGACAGGGAGGATATGGATGGGTACAGGTTCAGGGCATATTTGTGTGGAGTTCTGCATTGGTACTTTCCAGTGAGACAGGGTGGTTATGGAGGGTACCGGTTCATGGCATATTTGTGTGGAGTTCTGCAGTGGGACATTCCAATGAGACAGGGAGGTTATGGACGGTTACAGTTTCACGGCATATTTGTGAGGAGTTCTGCATTGGTACGTTCCAGTGAGACTGGGAGGTTATGGAGGGTACCGGTTCATGGCATATTTGTGTGGAGTTCTGCAGTGGGACATTCCAATGAGACAGGGAGGTTATGGACGGTTACAGTTTCAGGGCATATTTGTGAGGAGTTCTGCATTGGTACGTTCCAGTGAGACTGCGAGATTATGGAGGGGTACAGGTTCAGGGCATATTTGTGTGGAGTTCTGCATTGGTACGTTCCAGTGAGACAGGGAGGTTATGGAGGGGTACAGGTTCAGGGCACATTGGTGTGGAGTTCTGCATTGGTACGTTCCAGTGAGACAGGGAGGTTATTGAGGGTACAGGTTCAGGGCATATTTGTGTGGAGTTCTGCATTGGTACGTTCCAGTGAGACAGGAAGGTTATGGAGGGGTACAGGTTCAGGGCATATTTGTGTGTAGTTCTGCATTGGTACGTTCCAGTGAGACAAGGAGGTTATAGAGGGTACAGGTTCAGGGCATATTTGTGTGGAGTTCTGCAGTGGTACGTTCCAGTGAGACAGGGAGGATATGGACGGGTACAGGTTCAGGGCATATTTGTGTGGAGTTCTGCATTGGTACTTTCCAGTGAGACAGGGTGGTTATGGAGGGTACCGGTTCATGGCATATTTGTGTGGTGTTCTGCAATGCTACGTTCCAGTGAGACAGGGAGGTTATGCATGGTACAGGATCAGGGCATATCTGAGTGGAGTTCGGCATTGGCGCGTTCCAGTGAGACAGGGAGGTCATGGAGGGGTACAGGTTCAGGGCATATTTGTGTGGTGTTCTGGATTGGTAAGTTCCAGTGAGACAGGGAGATTATGGAGGGGTACAAGTTCAGGGCAAATTTGTGTGGAGTTCTGCATTGGTACGTTCCAGTGAGACAGGGAGGTTATGGAAGGGTACAGGTTCAGTGCATATTTGTGTGGAGTTCTGCATTGGTACGTTCTAGTGAGACAGGGAGGTTACGGAGGGGTACAGGTTCAGGGTATATTTGTGTGGAGCTCTGCGTTGGTACGTTCCAGTGTGACTGGGAGGTTATGGAGGGCTACAGGTTCACGGCAAATTTGTGTGGAGTTCTGCATTGGTGCGTTCTAGTGAGAAAAGGAAGTTATGGGCGGGTACTCGTTCAGGGCATATTTGTGTGGAATTCTGCATTAGTACGTTCCAGTGAGACAGGGAGGTTATGGAGAGTACCGGTTCAGGGCATATTTGTGTGGAGTTCTGCATTGGTACGTTCCAGTGAGACAGGGAGATTATGGAGGGGTACAGGTTCAGGGCATATTTGTGTGGAGTTCTGCATTGGTACGTTCCAGTGAGACAGGGAGGTTATGGAGGGGTTCAGGTTCAGGCACATTGGTGTGGAGTTCTGCATTGGTACGTTCCAGTGAGACAGGGAGGTTATGGAGGGGTACAGGTTCAGGGCATATTTGTGCGTAGTTCTGCATTGGTACATTCCAGTGAGACAGGGAGGTTATGGAGGGTACAGGTTCAGGGCATATTTGTGTGGAGTTCTGCATTGGTAGGTTCCAGAGGGACAAGGATGTTATGGAGGGGTACAGGTTCAGCGCATATTTGTGTGTAGTTCTGCATTGGTACGTTCCAGTGAGACAAGGAGATTATAGAGGATACAGGTTCAGGGCATATTTGTGTGGAGTTCTGCAGTGGTACGTTCCAGTGAGACTGGGAGGATATGGATGGGTACAGGTTCAGGGCATATTTGTGTGGAGTTCTGCATTGGTACTTTTCAGTGAGACAGGGTGGTTATGGAGGGTACCGGTTCATGGCATAATTGTGTGGAGTTCTGCAGTGGGACATTCCAATGAGACAGGGAGGTTATGGACGGTTACAGTTTCACGGCATATTTGTGAGGAGTTCTGCATTGGTACGTTCCAGTGAGACTGGGAGGTTATGGAGGGTACCGGTTCATGGCATATTTGTGTGGAGTTCTGCAGTGGGACATTCCAATGAGACAGGGTGGTTATGGACGGTTACAGTTTCAGGGCATATTTGTAGAGGAGTTCTGCATTGGTACGTTCCAGTGAGAATGGGAGGTTATGGAGGGTACAGGTTCAGGGCATATTTGTGTGTAGTTCTGCATTTTTAAGTTCCAGTGAGACAGGGAGGTTATGGAGGGAACAGGTTCAGGGCATATTTGTGGGGAGTTCTGCATTGGTAAGTTCCAGTGAGACAGGGAGGTTATGGAGGGGTACAGGTTCAGGGCATATTTGTGTGGAGTTCTGCATTGCAACGTTCAAGTAAGACAGGGAGGTTATGGAGAGGTACAGGTTCAGGGCATATTTGTGTGGTGTTCTGCAATTGTACGTTCCAGTGAGACAGGGTGGTTATGCACGGTACAGGATCAGGGCATATTTTTGTGGAGTTCTGCATTGGTACGTTCCAGTGAGACAGGGAGGTTATGGTCGGGTACAGGTTCAGGGCATATTTGTGTGGTGTTCTGCAATGGTACGTTCCAGTGAGAAAGGGTAGTTATGCACGGTACAGGATCAGGGCATATTTGAGTGCAGTTCGGCATTGGTGCGTTCCAGTGAGACAGGGAGATTATGGAGGGGTACAGGTTCAGGGCATATTTGTGTGGAGTTCTGCATTGGTACGTTCCAGTGAGACAGGGAGGTTATGGAAGGGTAAAGGTTCAGTGCATATTTGTGTGGAGTTCTGCATTGGTACGTTCTAGTGAGACAGGGAGGTTATGGAGGGGTACAGGTTCAGGGTATATTTGTGTCGAGTTCTGCGTTGGTACGTTCCAGTGTGACTGGGAGGTTATGGAGGGGTACAGGTTCATGGCAAATTTGTGTGGAGTTCTGCATTGGTGCGTTCTAGTGAGACAAGGAGGTTATGGGCGGGTACACGTTCAGGGCATATTTGTGTGGAATTCTGCATTGGTACGTTCCAGTGAGACAGGGAGGTTATGGAGTGTACCGGTTCAGGGCATATTTGTGTGGAGTTCTGCATTTGTACGTTCCAGTGAAACAGGGAGGTTATGGAGGGGTACAGGTTCAGGGCATATTTGTGTGGAGTTCTGCATTGGTACGTTCCAGTGAGACAGGGAGGTTATGGAGGGGTACAGGTTCAGCGCATATTTGTGTGTAGTTCTGCATTGGTACGTTCCAGTGAGACAAGGAGGTTATAGAGGGTACAGGTTCAGGGCATATTTGTGTGGAGTTCTGCAGTGGTACGTTCCAGTGAGACAGGGAGGTTATGGAGGGGTACAGGTTCAGGGCATATTTGTGTGGAGTTCTGCATTGGTACTTTCCAGTGTGACAGGGTGGTTATGGAGGGTACCGGTTCATTGCATATTTGTGTGGAGTTCTGCAGTGGGACATTCCAATGAGACAGGGAGGTTATGGACGGTTACAGTTTCAGGGCATATTTGTGAGGAGTTCTGCATTGGTACGTTCCAGTGAGACTGAGAGATTATGGAGGGGTACCGGTTCAGGGCATATTTGTGTGTAGTTCTGCATTGGTACATTCCAGTGAGACAGGGAGGTTATGGAGGGTACAGGTTCAGGGCATATTTGTGAGGAGTTCTGCATTGGTACGTTCCAGTGAGACTGGGAGGTTATGGAGGGTACCGGTTCATGGCATATTTGTGTGGAGTTCTGCAGTGGGACATTCCAATGAGACAGGGAGGTTATGGACGGTTACAGTTTCAGGGCATATTTGTGAGGAGTTCTGCATTTTTAAGTTGCAGTGAGACAGGGAGGTTATGGAGGGAATAGGTTCAGGGCATATTTGTGTCGAGTTCTGCAATGCTACGTTCCAGTGAGACAGGGAGGTTATGCACGGTACAGGATCAGGGCATATCTGAGTGGAGTTCGGCATTGGTGCGTTCCAGTGAGACAGGGATGTCATGGAGGGGTACAGGTTCAGGGCATATTTGTGGGGAGTTCTGCATTGGTAAGTTCCAGTGAGACAGGGAGGTTATGGAGGGGTACAGGTTCAGGGCAAATTTGTGTGGAGTTCTGCATTGGTGCGTTCCAGTAAGACAGGGAGGTTATGGAGAGGTACAGGTTCAGGGCATATTTGTGTGGAGTTCTTCATTGCAACGCTCCAGTAAGACAGGGAGGTTATGGAGGGGTACAGGTTCAGGGTATATTTGTGTCGAGCTCTGCGTTGGTACGTTCCAGTGTGACTGGGAGGTTATGGAGGGGTACAGGTTCATGGCAAATTTGTGTGGAGTTCTGCATTGGTGCGTTCTAGTGAGACAAGGAGGTTATGGGCGGGTACACGTTCAGGGCATGTTTGTGTGGAATTCTGCATTGGTACGTTCCAGTGAGAGAGGGAGGTTATGGAGTGTACCGGTTCAGGGCATATTTGTGTGGAGTTCTGCATTGGTACGTTCCAGTGAGACAGGGAGTTTATGGAGGGGTACAGGTTCAGGGCATATTTGTGTGGAGTTCTGCATTGGTACGTTCCAGTGAGACTGGGAGGTTATGGAGGGGTACAGGTTCAGGGCACATTGGTGTGGAGTTCTGCATTGGTACGTTCCAGTGAGACAAGGAGGTTATGGAGGGTACAGGTTCAGGGCATATTTGTGTGGAGTTCTGCATTGGTACGTTCCAGTGAGACAGGGAGGTTATGGAGGGGTACAGGTTCAGCGCATATTTGTGTGTAGTTCTGCATTGGTACGTTCCAGTGAGACAAGGAGGTTATAGAGGGTACAGGTTCAGGGCATATTTGTGTGGAGTTCTGCAGTGGTACGTTCCAGTGAGACAGGGAGGATATGGACGGGTACAGGTTCAGGGCATATTTGTGTGGAGTTCTGCATTGGTACGTTCCAGTGAGACAAGGAGGTTATAGAGGGTACAGGTTCAGGGCATATTTGTGTGGAGTTCTGCAGTGGTACGTTCCAGTGAGACTGGGAGGATATGGATGGGTACAGGTTCAGGGCATATTTGTGTGGAGTTCTGCATTGGTACTTTTCAGTGAGACAGGGTGGTTATGGAGGGTACCGGTTCATGGCATAATTGTGTGGAGTTCTGCAGTGGGACATTCCAATGAGACAGGGAGGTTATGGACGGTTACAGTTTCACGGCATATTTGTGAGGAGTTCTGCATTGGTACGTTCCAGTGAGACTGGGAGGTTATGGAGGGTACCGGTTCATGGCATATTTGTGTGGAGTTCTGCAGTGGGACATTCCAATGAGACAGGGTGGTTATGGACGGTTACAGTTTCAGGGCATATTTGTAGAGGAGTTCTGCATTGGTACGTTCCAGTGAGAATGGGAGGTTATGGAGGGTACAGGTTCAGGGCATATTTGTGTGTAGTTCTGCATTTTTAAGTTCCAGTGAGACAGGGAGGTTATGGAGGGAACAGGTTCAGGGCATATTTGTGGGGAGTTCTGCATTGGTAAGTTCCAGTGAGACAGGGAGGTTATGGAGGGGTACAGGTTCAGGGCATATTTGTGTGGAGTTCTGCATTGCAACGTTCAAGTAAGACAGGGAGGTTATGGAGAGGTACAGGTTCAGGGCATATTTGTGTGGTGTTCTGCAATTGTACGTTCCAGTGAGACAGGGTGGTTATGCACGGTACAGGATCAGGGCATATTTTTGTGGAGTTCTGCATTGGTACGTTCCAGTGAGACAGGGAGGTTATGGTCGGGTACAGGTTCAGGGCATATTTGTGTGGTGTTCTGCAATGGTACGTTCCAGTGAGAAAGGGTAGTTATGCACGGTACAGGATCAGGGCATATTTGAGTGCAGTTCGGCATTGGTGCGTTCCAGTGAGACAGGGAGATTATGGAGGGGTACAGGTTCAGGGCATATTTGTGTGGAGTTCTGCATTGGTACGTTCCAGTGAGACAGGGAGGTTATGGAAGGGTAAAGGTTCAGTGCATATTTGTGTGGAGTTCTGCATTGGTACGTTCTAGTGAGACAGGGAGGTTATGGAGGGGTACAGGTTCAGGGTATATTTGTGTCGAGTTCTGCGTTGGTACGTTCCAGTGTGACTGGGAGGTTATGGAGGGGTACAGGTTCATGGCAAATTTGTGTGGAGTTCTGCATTGGTGCGTTCTAGTGAGACAAGGAGGTTATGGGCGGGTACACGTTCAGGGCATATTTGTGTGGAATTCTGCATTGGTACGTTCCAGTGAGACAGGGAGGTTATGGAGTGTACCGGTTCAGGGCATATTTGTGTGGAGTTCTGCATTTGTACGTTCCAGTGAAACAGGGAGGTTATGGAGGGGTACAGGTTCAGGGCATATTTGTGTGGAGTTCTGCATTGGTACGTTCCAGTGAGACAGGGAGGTTATGGAGGGGTACAGGTTCAGCGCATATTTGTGTGTAGTTCTGCATTGGTACGTTCCAGTGAGACAAGGAGGTTATAGAGGGTACAGGTTCAGGGCATATTTGTGTGGAGTTCTGCAGTGGTACGTTCCAGTGAGACAGGGAGGTTATGGAGGGGTACAGGTTCAGGGCATATTTGTGTGGAGTTCTGCATTGGTACTTTCCAGTGTGACAGGGTGGTTATGGAGGGTACCGGTTCATTGCATATTTGTGTGGAGTTCTGCAGTGGGACATTCCAATGAGACAGGGAGGTTATGGACGGTTACAGTTTCAGGGCATATTTGTGAGGAGTTCTGCATTGGTACGTTCCAGTGAGACTGAGAGATTATGGAGGGGTACCGGTTCAGGGCATATTTGTGTGTAGTTCTGCATTGGTACATTCCAGTGAGACAGGGAGGTTATGGAGGGTACAGGTTCAGGGCATATTTGTGAGGAGTTCTGCATTGGTACGTTCCAGTGAGACTGGGAGGTTATGGAGGGTACCGGTTCATGGCATATTTGTGTGGAGTTCTGCAGTGGGACATTCCAATGAGACAGGGAGGTTATGGACGGTTACAGTTTCAGGGCATATTTGTGAGGAGTTCTGCATTTTTAAGTTGCAGTGAGACAGGGAGGTTATGGAGGGAATAGGTTCAGGGCATATTTGTGTCGAGTTCTGCAATGCTACGTTCCAGTGAGACAGGGAGGTTATGCACGGTACAGGATCAGGGCATATCTGAGTGGAGTTCGGCATTGGTGCGTTCCAGTGAGACAGGGATGTCATGGAGGGGTACAGGTTCAGGGCATATTTGTGGGGAGTTCTGCATTGGTAAGTTCCAGTGAGACAGGGAGGTTATGGAGGGGTACAGGTTCAGGGCATATTTGTGTGGAGTTCTGCATTGGTACGTTCCAGTGAGACAGGCAGGTTATGGAGGGGTACAGGTTCAGGGTATATTTGTGTCGAGCTCTGCGTTGGTACGTTCCAGTGAGACTGGGAGGTTATGGAGGGGTACAGGTTCATGGCAAATTTGTGTGGAGTTCTGCATTGGTGCGTTCTAGTGAGACAAGGAGGTTATGGGCGGGTACACGTTCAGGGCATGTTTGTGTGGAATTCTGCATTGGTACGTTCCAGTGAGACAGGGAGGTTATGGAGTGTACCGGTTCAGGGCATATTTGTGTGGAGTTCTGCATTGGTACGTTCCAGTGAGACAGGGAGTTTATGGAGGGGTACAGGTTCAGGGCATATTTGTGTGGAGTTCTGCATTGGTACGTTCCAGTGAGACTGGGAGGTTATGGAGGGGTACAGGTTCAGGGCACATTGGTGTGGAGTTCTGCATTGGTACGTTCCAGTGAGACAAGGAGGTTATGGAGGGTACAGGTTCAGGGCATATTTGTGTGGAGTTCTGCATTGGTACGTTCCAGTGAGACAGGGAGGTTATGGAGGGGTACAGGTTCAGCGCATATTTGTGTGTAGTTCTGCATTGGTACGTTCCAGTGAGACAAGGAGGTTATAGAGGGTACATGTTCAGGGCATATTTGTGTGGAGTTCTGCAGTGGTACGTTCCAGTGAGACAGGGAGGATATGGACGGGTACAGGTTCAGGGCATATTTGTGTGGAGTTCTGCATTGGTACGTTCCAGTGAGACAAGGAGGTTATAGAGGGTACAGGTTCAGGGCATATTTGTGTGGAGTTCTGCAGTGGTACGTTCCAGTGAGACAGGGAGTATATGGATGGGTACAGGTTCAGGGCATATTTGTGTGGAGTTCTGCATTGGTACTTTCCAGTGAGACAGGGTGGTTATGGAGGGTACCGGTTCATGGCATATTTGTGTGGAGTTCGGCAGTGGGACATTCCAATGAGACAGGGAGGTTATGGACGGTTACAGTTTCACGGCATATTTGTGAGGAGTTCTGCATTGGTACGTTCCAGTGAGACTGGGAGGTTATGGAGGGTACCGGTTCATGGCATATTTGTGTGGAGTTCTGCCGTGGGACATTACAATGAGACAGGGAGATTATGGACGGTTACAGTTTCAGGGCATGTTTGTGTGTAGCTCTGCATTTTTAAGTTCCAGTGAGACAGGGAGGTTATGGAGGGAACAGGTTCAGGGCATATTTGTGTCGAGTTCTGCAATGCTACGTTCCAGTGAGACAGGGAGTTTATGCACGGTACAGGATCAGGGCATATCTGAGTGGAGTTCGGCATTGGTGCGTTCCAGTGAGACAGGGAGGTTATGGAGGGGTACAGGTTCAGGGCATATTTGTGGGGAGTTCTGCATTGGTAAGTTCCAGTGAGACAGGGAGGTTATGGAGGGGTACAGGTTCAGGGCATATTTGAGTGCAGTTCGGCATTGGTGCGTTCCAGTGAGACAGGGAGATTATGGAGGGGTACAGCTTCAGGGCATATTTGTGTGGAGTTCTGCATTGGTACGTTCCAGTGAGACAGGCAGGTTATGGAAGGGTACAGGTTCAGTGCATATTTGTGTTGAGTTCTGCATTGGTACGTTCTAGTGAGACAGGGAGGTAATGGAGGGGTACAGGTTCAGGGTATATTTGCGTCGAGCTCTGCGTTGGTACGTTCCCGTGTGACTGGGAGGTTATGGAGGGGTACAGGTTCATGGCAAATTTGTGTGGAGTTCTGCATTGGTGCGTTCTAGTGAGACAAGGAGGTTATGGGCGGGTACACGTTCAGGGCATATTTGTGTGGAATTCTGCATTGGTACGTTCCAGTGAGACAGGGAGGTTATGGAGTGTACCGGTTCAGGGCATATTTGTGTGGAGTTCTGCATTGGTACGTTCCAGTGAGACAGGTAGGTTATGGAGGGGTACAGGTTCAGGGCATATTTGTGTGGAGTTCTGCATTGGTACGTTCCAGTGAGACTTGGAGGTTATGGAGGGGTACAGGTTCAGGGCACATTGGTGTGGAGTTCTGCATTGGTACGTTCCAGTGAGACAGGGTGGTTATGCACGGTACAGGATCAGGGCATATTTTTGTGGAGTTCTGCATTGGTACGTTCCCGTGTGAATGGGAGGTTATGGAGGGGTACAGGTTCAGGGCATATTTGTTTGGAGTTCTGCATTGGTACGTTCCAGTGAGACAGGGAGGTTATGGAGAGTACACGTTCAGGGCATATTTGTGTGGAGTTCTGCAGTGGTACGTTCCAGTGAGACAGGGAGGTTAAGGTGGGTACAGGTTCAGGGCATATTTGTGTGGAGTTCTGCAGTGGTACGTTCCAGTGAGACAGGGAGGATATGGACGGGTACAGGTTCAGGGCATATTTGTGTGGAGTTCTGCATTGGTACGTTCCAGTGAGACAAGGAGGTTATAGAGGGTACAGGTTCAGGGCATATTTGTGTGGAGTTCTGCAGTGGTACGTTCCAGTGAGACAGGGAGTATATGGATGGGTACAGGTTCAGGGCATATTTGTGTGGAGTTCTGCATTGGTACGTTCCAGTGAGACTTGGAGGTTATGGAGGGGTACAGGTTCAGGGCACATTGGTGTGGAGTTCTGCATTGGTACGTTCCAGTGAGACAGGGTGGTTATGCACGGTACAGGATCAGGGCATATTTTTGTGGAGTTCTGCATTGGTACGTTCCGTGTGAATGGGAGGTTATGGAGGGGTACAGGTTCAGGGCATATTTGTTTGGAGTTCTGCATTGGTACGTTCCAGTGAGACAGGGAGGTTATGGAGAGTACACGTTCAGGGCATATTTGTGTGGAGTTCTGCAGTGGTACGTTCCAGTGAGACAGGGAGGTTAAGGTGGGTACAGGTTCAGGGCATATTTGTGTGGAGTTCTGCAGTGGTACGTTCCAGTGAGACAGGGAGGATATGGACGGGTACAGGTTCAGGGCATATTTGTGTGGAGTTCTGCATTGGTACGTTCCAGTGAGACAAGGAGGTTATAGAGGGTACAGGTTCAGGGCATATTTGTGTGGAGTTCTGCAGTGGTACGTTCCAGTGAGACAGGGAGTATATGGATGGGTACAGGTTCAGGGCATATTTGTGTGGAGTTCTGCATTGGTACTTTCCAGTGAGACAGGGTGGTTATGGAGGGTACCGGTTCATGGCATATTTGTGTGGAGTTCGGCAGTGGGACATTCCAATGAGACAGGAAGTTTATGGACGGTTACAGTTTCACGGCATATTTGTGAGGATTTCTGCATTGGTACGTTCCAGTGAGACTGGGAGGTTATGGAGGGTACCGGTTCATGGCATATTTGTGTGGAGTTCTGCAGTGGGACATTACAATGAGACAGGGAGATTATGGACGGTTACAGTTTCAGGGCATGTTTGTGTGTAGTTCTGCATTTTTAAGTTCCAGTGAGACAGGGAGGTTATGGAGGGAACAGGTTCAGGGCATATTTGTGTCGAGTTCTGCAATGCTACGTTCCAGTGAGACAGGGAGTTTATGCACGGTACAGGATCAGGGCATATCTGAGTGGAGTTCGGCATTGGTGCGTTCCAGTGAGACAGGGATGTCATGGAGGGGTACAGGTTCAGGGCATATTTGTGGGGAGTTCTGCATTGGTAAGTTCCAGTGAGACAGGGAGGTTATGGAGGGGTACAGGTTCAGGGCATATTTGAGTGCAGTTCGGCATTGGTGCGTTCCAGTGAGACAGGGAGATTATGGAGGGGTACAGCTTCAGGGCATATTTGTGTGGAGTTCTGCATTGGTACGTTCCAGTGAGACAGGCAGGTTATGGAAGGGTACAGGTTCAGTGCATATTTGTGTTGAGTTCTGCATTGGTACGTTCTAGTGAGACAGGGAGGTAATGGAGGGGTACAGGTTCAGGGTATATTTGCGTCGAGCTCTGCGTTGGTACGTTCCCGTGTGACTGGGAGGTTATGGAGGGGTACAGGTTCATGGCAAATTTGTGTGGAGTTCTGCATTGGTGCGTTCTAGTGAGACAAGGAGGTTATGGGCGGGTACACGTTCAGGGCATATTTGTGTGGAATTCTGCATTGGTACGTTCCAGTGAGACAGGGAGGTTATGGAGTGTACCGGTTCAGGGCATATTTGTGTGGAGTTCTGCATTGGTACGTTCCAGTGAGACAGGGAGGTTATGGAGGGGTACAGGTTCAGGGCATATTTGTGTGGAGTTCTGCATTGGTACGTTCCAGTGAGACTTGGAGGTTATGGAGGGGTACAGGTTCAGGGCACATTGGTGTGGAGTTCTGCATTGGTACGTTCCAGTGAGACAGGGTGGTTATGCACGGTACAGGATCAGGGCATATTTTTGTGGAGTTCTGCATTGGTACTTTCCAGTGTGACAGGGTGGTTATGGAGGGTACCGGTTCATTGCATATTTGTGTGGAGTTCTGCAGTGGGACATTCCAATGAGACAGGGAGGTTATGGACGGTTACAGTTTCAGGGCATATTTGTGAGGAGTTCTGCATTGGTACGTTCCAGTGAGACTGCGAGATTATGGAGGGGTACAGGTTCAGGGCATATTTGTGTGTAGTTCTGCATTGGTACATTCCAGTGAGACAGGGAGGTTATGGAGGGTACAGGTTCAGGGCATATTTGTGAGGAGTTCTGCATTGGTACGTTCCAGTGAGACTGGGAGGTTATGGAGGGTACCGGTTCATGGCATATTTGTGTGGAGTTCTGCAGTGGGACATTCCAATGAGACAGGGAGGTTATGGACGGTTACAGTTTCAGGGCATATTTGTGAGGAGTTCTGCATTGGTACGTTCCAGTGAGACTGGGAGGTTATGGAGGGTACAGGTTCAGGGCATATTTGTGTGTAGTTCTGCATTTTTAAGTTGCAGTGAGACAGGGAGTTTATGGAGGGAACAGGTTCAGGGCATATTTTTGTCGAGTTCTGCAATGCTACGTTCCAGTGAGACAGGGAGGTTATGCACGGTACAGGATCAGGGCATATCTGAGTGGAGTTCGGCATTTGTGCGTTCCAGTGAGACAGGGATGTCATGGAGGGGTACAGGTTCAGGGCATATTTGTGGGGAGTTCTGCATTGGTAAGTTCCAGTGAGACAGGGAGGTTATGGAGGGTACAGGTTCAGGGCAAATTTGTGTGGAGTTCTGCATTGGTGCGTTCCAGTAAGACAGGGAGGTTATGGAGAGGTACAGGTTCAGGGCATATTTGTGTGGAGTTCTTCATTGCAACGCTCCAGTAAGACAGGGAGGTTATGGAGAGGTACAGGATCAGGGCATATTTGTGTGGTGTTCTGCAATGGTACGTTCCATTGAGACAGGGTGGTTATGCACGGTACAGGATCAGGGCATATTTTTGTGGAGTTCTGCATTGGTCCGTTCCAGTGAGACAGGGAGGTTATGGTCGGGTACAGGTTCAGGGCATATTTGTGTGGTGTTCTGCAATGGTACGTTCCAGTGAGACAGGGTGGTTATGCACGGTACAGGATCAGGGCATACTTGAGTGCAGTTCGGCATTGGAGCGTTCCAGTGAGACAGGGAGATTATGGAGGGGTACAGGTTCAGGGCATATTTGTGTGGAGTTCTGCATTGGTACGTTCCAGTGAGACAGGCAGGTTATGGAAGGGTACAGGTTCAGTGCATATTTGTGTGGAGTTCTGCATTGGTACGTTCTAGTGAGACAGGGAGGTTATGGAGGGGTACAGGTTCAGGGTATATTTGTGTCGAGCTCTGCGTTGGTACGTTCCCGTGTGACTGGGAGGTTATGGAGGGGTACAGGTTCATGGCAAATTTGTGTGGAGTTCTGCATTGGTGCGTTCTAGTGAGACAAGGAGGTTATGGGCGGGTACACGTTCAGGGCATATTTGTGTGGAATTCTGCATTGGTACGTTCCAGTGAGACAGGGAGGTTATGGAGTGTACCGGTTCAGGGCATATTTGTGTGGAGTTCTGCATTGGTACGTTCCAGTGAGACAGGGAGGTTATGGAGGGGTACAGGTTCAGGGCATATTTGTGTGGAGTTCTGCATTGGTACGTTCCAGTGAGACTTGGAGGTTATGGAGGGGTACAGGTTCAGGGCACATTGGTGTGGAGTTCTGCATTGGTACGTTCCAGTGAGACAGGGTGGTTATGCACGGTACAGGATCAGGGCATATTTTTGTGGAGTTCTGCATTGGTACTTTCCAGTGTGACAGGGTGGTTATGGAGGGTACCGGTTCATTGCATATTTGTGTGGAGTTCTGCAGTGGGACATTCCAATGAGACAGGGAGGTTATGGACGGTTACAGTTTCAGGGCATATTTGTGAGGAGTTCTGCATTGGTACGTTCCAGTGAGACTGCGAGATTATGGAGGGGTACAGGTTCAGGGCATATTTGTGTGTAGTTCTGCATTGGTACATTCCAGTGAGACAGGGAGGTTATGGAGGGTACAGGTTCAGGGCATATTTGTGAGGAGTTCTGCATTGGTACGTTCCAGTGAGACTGGGAGGTTATGGAGGGTACCGGTTCATGGCATATTTGTGTGGAGTTCTGCAGTGGGACATTCCAATGAGACAGGGAGGTTATGGACGGTTACAGTTTCAGGGCATATTTGTGAGGAGTTCTGCATTGGTACGTTCCAGTGAGACTGGGAGGTTATGGAGGGTACTGGTTCAGGGCATATTTGTGTGTAGTTCTGCATTTTTAAGTTGCAGTGAGACAGGGAGTTTATGGAGGGAACAGGTTCAGGGCATATTTTTGTCGAGTTCTGCAATGCTACGTTCCAGTGAGACAGGGAGGTTATGCACGGTACAGGATCAGGGCATATCTGAGTGGAGTTCGGCATTTGTGCGTTCCAGTGAGACAGGGATGTCATGGAGGGGTACAGGTTCAGGGCATATTTGTGGGGAGTTCTGCATTGGTAAGTTCCAGTGAGACAGGGAGGTTATGGAGGGGTACAGGTTCAGGGCAAATTTGTGTGGAGTTCTGCATTGGTGCGTTCCAGTAAGACAGGGAGGTTATGGAGAGGTACAGGTTCAGGGCATATTTGTGTGGAGTTCTTCATTGCAACGCTCCAGTAAGACAGGGAGGTTATGGAGAGGTACAGGATCAGGGCATATTTGTGTGGTGTTCTGCAATGGTACGTTCCATTGAGACAGGGTGGTTATGCACGGTACAGGATCAGGGCATATTTTTGTGGAGTTCTGCATTGGTCCGTTCCAGTGAGACAGGGAGGTTATGGTCGGGTACAGGTTCAGGGCATATTTGTGTGGTGTTCTGCAATGGTACGTTCCAGTGAGACAGGGTGGTTATGCACGGTACAGGATCAGGGCATACTTGAGTGCAGTTCGGCATTGGAGCGTTCCAGTGAGACAGGGAGATTATGGAGGGGTACAGGTTCAGGGCATATTTGTGTGGAGTTCTGCATTGGTACGTTCCAGTGAGACAGGCAGGTTATGGAAGGGTACAGGTTCAGTGCATATTTGTGTGGAGTTCTGCATTGGTACGTTCTAGTGAGACAGGGAGGTTATGGAGGGGTACAGGTTCAGGGTATATTTGTGTCGAGCTCTGCGTTGGTACGTTCCCGTGTGACTGGGAGGTTATGGAGGGGTACAGGTTCATGGCAAATTTGTGTGGAGTTCTGCATTGGTGCGTTCTAGTGAGACAAGGAGGTTATGGGCGGGTACACGTTCAGGGCATATTTGTGTGGAATTCTGCATTGGTACGTTCCAGTGAGACAGGGAGGTTATGGAGTGTACCGGTTCAGGGCATATTTGTGTGGAGTTCTGCATTGGTACGTTCCAGTGAGACAGGGAGGTTATGGAGGGGTACAGGTTCAGGGCATATTTGTGTGGAGTTCTGCATTGGTACGTTCCAGTGAGACTTGGAGGTTATGGAGGGGTACAGGTTCAGGGCACATTGGTGTGGAGTTCTGCATTGGTACGTTCCAGTGAGACAGGGTGGTTATGCACGGTACAGGATCAGGGCATATTTTTGTGGAGTTCTGCATTGGTACTTTCCAGTGTGACAGGGTGGTTATGGAGGGTACCGGTTCATTGCATATTTGTGTGGAGTTCTGCAGTGGGACATTCCAATGAGACAGGGAGGTTATGGACGGTTACAGTTTCAGGGCATATTTGTGAGGAGTTCTGCATTGGTACGTTCCAGTGAGACTGCGAGATTATGGAGGGGTACAGGTTCAGGGCATATTTGTGTGTAGTTCTGCATTGGTACATTCCAGTGAGACAGGGAGGTTATGGAGGGTACAGGTTCAGGGCATATTTGTGAGGAGTTCTGCATTGGTACGTTCCAGTGAGACTGGGAGGTTATGGAGGGTACCGGTTCATGGCATATTTGTGTGGAGTTCTGCAGTGGGACATTCCAATGAGACAGGGAGGTTATGGACGGTTACAGTTTCAGGGCATATTTGTGAGGAGTTCTGCATTGGTACGTTCCAGTGAGACTGGGAGGTTATGGAGGGTACAGGTTCAGGGCATATTTGTGTGTAGTTCTGCATTTTTAAGTTGCAGTGAGACAGGGAGTTTATGGAGGGAACAGGTTCAGGGCATATTTTTGTCGAGTTCTGCAATGCTACGTTCCAGTGAGACAGGGAGGTTATGCACGGTACAGGATCAGGGCATATCTGAGTGGAGTTCGGCATTGGTGCGTTCCAGTGAGACAGGGATGTCATGGAGGGGTACAGGTTCAGGGCATATTTGTGGGGAGTTCTGCATTGGTAAGTTCCAGTGAGACAGGGAGGTTATGGAGGGGTACAGGTTCAGGGCAAATTTGTGTGGAGTTCTGCATTGGTGCGTTCCAGTAAGACAGGGAGGTTATGGAGAGGTACAGGTTCAGGGCATATTTGTGTGGAGTTCTTCATTGCAACGCTCCAGTAAGACAGGGAGGTTATGGAGAGGTACAGGATCAGGGCATATTTGTGTGGTGTTCTGCAATGGTACGTTCCATTGAGACAGGGTGGTTATGCACGGTACAGGATCAGGGCATATTTTTGTGGAGTTCTGCATTGGTCCGTTCCAGTGAGACAGGGAGGTTATGGTCGGGTACAGGTTCAGGGCATATTTGTGTGGTGTTCTGCAATGGTACGTTCCAGTGAGACAGGGTGGTTATGCACGGTACAGGATCAGGGCATACTTGAGTGCAGTTCGGCATTGGAGCGTTCCAGTGAGACAGGGAGATTATGGAGGGGTACAGGTTCAGGGCATATTTGTGTGGAGTTCTGCATTGGTACGTTCCAGTGAGACAGGCAGGTTATGGAAGGGTACAGGTTCAGTGCATATTTGTGTGGAGTTCTGCATTGGTACGTTCTAGTGAGACAGGGAGGTTATGGAGGGGTACAGGTTCAGGGTATATTTGTGTCGAGCTCTGCGTTGGTACGTTCCAGTGTGACTGGGAGGTTATGGAGGGGTACAGGTTCATGGCAAATTTGTGTGGAGTTCTGCATTGGTGCGTTCTAGTGAGACAAGGAGGTTATGGGCGGGTACACGTTCAGGGCATGTTTGAGTGGAATTCTGCATTGGTACGTTCCAGTGAGACAGGGAGGTTATGGAGTGTACCGGTTCAGGGCATATTTGTGTGTAGTTCTGCATTGGTACGTTCCAGTGAGACAGGGAGTTTATGGAGGGGTACAGGTTCAGGGCATATTTGTGTGGAGTTCTGCATTGGTACGTTCCAGTGAGACTGGGAGGTTATGGAGGGGTACAGGTTCAGGGCACATTGGTGTGGAGTTCTGCATTGGTACGTTCCAGTGAGACAAGGAGGTTATGGAGGGTACAGGTTCAGGGCATATTTGTGCGGAGTTCTGCATTGGTACGTTCCAGTGAGACAGGGAGGTTATGGAGGGGCACAGGTTCAGCGCATATTTGTGTGTAGTTCTGCATTGGTACGTTCCAGTGAGACAAGGAGGTTATAGAGGGTACAGGTTCAGGGCATATTTGTGTGGAGTTCTGCAGTGGTACGTTCCAGTGAGACAGGGAGGATATGGACGGGTACAGGTTCAGGGCATATTTGTGTGGAGTTCTGCATTGGTACGTTCCAGTGAGACAAGGAGGTTATAGAGGGTACAGGTTCAGGGCATATTTGTGTGGAGTTCTGCAGTGGTACGTTCCAGTGAGACAGGGAGTATATGGATGGGTACAGCTTCAGGGCATATTTGTGTGGAGTTCTGCATTGGTACTTTCCAGTGAGACAGGGTGGTTATGGAGGGTACCGGTTCATGGCATATTTGTGTGGAGTTCTGCAGTGGGACATTCCAATGAGACAGGGAGGTTATGGACGGTTACAGTTTCACGGCATATTTGTGAGGAGTTCTGCATTGGTACGTTCCAGTGAGACTGGGAGGTTATGGACGGTACCGGTTCATGGCATATTTGTGTGGAGTTATGCAGTGGGACATTCCAATGAGACAGGGAGGTTATGGACGGTTACAGTTTCAGGGCATATTTGTGAGGAGTTCTGCATTGGTACGTTCCAGTGAGACTGGGAGGTTATGGAGGGTACAGGTTTAGGGCATATTTGTGTGTAGTTCTGCATTTTTAAGTTCCAGTGAGACAGGGAGGTTATGGAGGGAACAGGTTCAGGGCATATTTGTGTCGAGTTCTGCAATGCTACGTTCCAGTGAGACAGGGAGGTTATGCACGGTACAGGATCAGGGCATATCTGAGTGGAGTTCGGCATTGGTGCGTTCCAGTGAGACAGGGATGTCATGGAGGGGTACAGGTTCAGGGCATATTTGTGGGGAGTTCTGCATTGGTGCGTTCTAGTGAGACAAGGAGGTTATGGGCGGGTACACGTTCAGGGCATGTTTGTGTGGAATTCTGCATTGGTACGTTCCAGTGAGACAGGGAGGTTATGGAGTGTACCGGTTCAGGGCATATTTGTGTGGAGTTCTGCATTGGTACGTTCCAGTGAGACAGGGAGGTTATGGAGGGTTACAGGTTCAGGGCATATTTGTGTGGAGTTCTGCATTGGTACGTTCCAGTGAGACTGGGAGGTTATGGAAGGGTACAGGTTCAGGGCACATTGGTGTGGAGTTCTGCATTGGTACGTTCCAGTGAGACAAGGAGGTTATGGAGGGTACAGGTTCAGGGCATATTTGTGTGGAGTTCTGCATTGGTACGTTCCAGTGAGACAGGGAGGTTATGGAGGGGTACAGGTTCAGCGCATATTTGTGTGTAGTTCTGCATTGGTACGTTCCAGTGAGACAAGGAGGTTATAGAGGGTACAGGTTCAGGGCATATTTTTGTGGAGTTCTGCAGTGGTACGTTCCAGTGAGACAGGGAGGATATGGACGTGTACAGGTTCAGGGCATATTTGTGTGGAGTTCTGCATTGGTACGTTCCAGTGAGACAAGGAGGTTATAGAGGGTACAGGTTCAGGGCATATTTGTGTGGAGTTCTGCAGTGGTACGTTCCAGTGAGACAGGGAGTATATGGATGGGTACAGGTTCAGGGCATATTTGTGTGGAGTTCTGCATTGGTACTTTCCAGTGAGACAGGGTGGTTATGGAGGGTACCGGTTCATGGCATATTTGTGTGGAGTTCGGCAGTGGGACATTCCAATGAGACAGGGAGGTTATGGACGGTTACAGTTTCACGGCATATTTGTGAGGAGTTCTGCATTGGTACGTTCCAGTGAGACTGGGAGGTTATGGAGGGTACCGGTTCATGGCATATTTGTGTGGAGTTCTGCAGTGGGACATTCCAATGAGACAGGGAGGTTATGGACGGTTACAGTTTCAGGGCATGTTTGTGTGTAGTTCTGCATTTTAAGTTCCAGTGAGACAGGGAGGTTATGGAGGGAACAGGTTCAGGGCATATTTGTGTCGAGTTCTGCAATGCTACGTTCCAGTGAGACAGGGAGTTTATGCACGGTACAGGATCAGGGCATATCTGAGTGGTGTTCGGCATTGGTGCGTTCCAGTGAGACAGGGATGTCATGCAGGGGTACAGGTTCAGGGCATATTTGTTGGGAGTTCTGCATTGGTAAGTTCCAGTGAGACAGGGAGGTTATGGAGGGGTACAGGTTCAGGGCATATTTGAGTGCAGTTCGGCATTGGTGCGTTCCAGTGAGACAGGGAGATTATGGAGGGGTACAGGTTCAGGGCATATTTGTGTGGAGTTCTGCATTGGTACGTTCCAGTGAGACAGGCAGGTTATGGAAGGGTACAGGTTCAGTGCATATTTGTGTTGAGTTCTGCATTGGTACGTTCTAGTGAGACAGGGAGGTTATGGAGGGGTAGAGGTTCAGGGTATATTTGCGTCGAGCTCTGCGTTGGTACGTTCCCGTGTGACTGGGAGGTTATGGAGGGGTACAGGTTCATGGCAAATTTGTGTGGAGTTCTGCATTGGTGCGTTCTAGTGAGACAAGGAGGTTATGGGCGGGTACACGTTCAGGGCATATTTGTGTGGAATTCTGCATTGGTACGTTCCAGTGAGACAGGGAGGTTATGGAGTGTACCGGTTCAGGGCATATTTGTGTGGAGTTCTGCATTGGTACGTTCCAGTGAGACAAGGAGGTTATGGAGGGGTACAGGTTCAGGGCATATTTGTGTGGAGTTCTGCATTGGTACGTTCCAGTGAGACTTGGAGGTTATGGAGGGGTACAGGTCCAGGGCACATTGGTGTGGAGTTCTGCATTGGTACGTTCCAGTGAGACAGGGTGGTTATGCACGGTACAGGATCAGGGCATATTTTTGTGGAGTTCTGCATTGGTACGTTCCAGTGAGACAGGGAGGTTATGGTCGGGTACAGATTCAGGGAATATTTGTGTGTAGTTCTGCATTGGTACATTCCAGTGAGACAGGGAGGTTATGGAGGGTACAGGTTCAGGGCATATTTGTGTGGAGTACTGCATTGGTACGTTCCAGTGAGACAAGGAGGTTATAGAGGGTACAGGTTCAGGGCATATTTGTGTGGAGTTCTGCAGTGGTACGTTCCAGTGAGACAGGGAGGATATGGATGGGTACAGGTTCAGGGCATATTTGTTTGGAGTTCTGCATTGGTACTTTCCAGTGAGTCAGGGTGGTTATGGAGGGTACCGGTTCATGGCATATTTGTGTGGAGTTCTGCAGTGGGACATTCCAATGAGACAGGGAGGTTATGGACGGTTACAGTTTCACGGCATATTTGTGAGGAGTTCTGCATTGGTACGTTCCAGTGAGACTGGGAGGTTATGGAGGGTACCGGTTCATGGCATATTTGTGTGGAGTTATGCAGTGGGACATTCCAATGAGACAGGGAGGTTATGGACGGTTACAGTTTCAGGGCATATTTGTGAGGAGTTCTGCATTGGTACGTTCCAGTGAGACTGGGAGGTTATGGAGGGTACAGGTTCAGGGCATATTTGTGTGTACTTCTGCATTTTTAAGTTCCAGTGAGACAGGGAGGTTATGGAGGGAACAGGTTCAGGGCATATTTGTGTCGAGTTCTGCAATGCTACGTTCCAGTGAGACAGGGAGGTTATGCACGGTACAGGATCAGGGCATATCTGAGTGGAGTTCGGCATTGGTGCGTTCCAGTGAGACAGGGATGTCATGGAGGGGTACAGGTTCAGGGCATATTTGTGGGGAGTTCTGCATTGGTGCGTTCTAGTGAGACAAGGAGGTTATGGGCGGGTACACGTTCAGGGCATGTTTGTGTGGAATTCTGCATTGGTACGTTCCAGTGAGACAGGGAGGTTATGGAGTGTACCGGTTCAGGGCATATTTGTGTGGAGTTCTGCATTGGTACGTTCCAGTGAGACAGGGAGGTTATGGAGGGGTACAGGTTCAGGGCATATTTGTGTGGAGTTCTGCATTGGTACGTTCCAGTGAGACTGGGAGGTTATGGAGGGGTACAGGTTCAGGGCACATTGGTGTGGAGTTCTGCATTGGTACGTTCCAGTGAGACAAGGAGGTTATGGAGGGTACAGGTTCAGGGCATATTTGTGTGGAGTTCTGCATTGGTACGTTCCAGTGAGACAGGGAGGTTATGGAGGGGTACAGGTTCAGCGCATATTTGTGTGTAGTTCTGCATTGGTACGTTCCAGTGAGACAAGGAGGTTATAGAGGGTACAGGTTCAGGGCATATTTTTGTGGAGTTCTGCAGTGGTACGTTCCAGTGAGACAGGGAGGATATGGACGGGTACAGGTTCAGGGCATATTTGTGTGGAGTTCTGCATTGGTACGTTCCAGTGAGACAAGGAGGTTATAGAGGGTACAGGTTCAGGGCATATTTGTGTGGAGTTCTGCAGTGGTACGTTCCAGTGAGACAGGGAGTATATGGATGGGTACAGGTTCAGGGCATATTTGTGTGGAGTTCTGCATTGGTACTTTCCAGTGAGACAGGGTGGTTATGGAGGGTACCGGTTCATGGCATATTTGTGTGGAGTTCGGCAGTGGGACATTCCAATGAGACAGGGAGGTTATGGACGGTTACAGTTTCACGGCATATTTGTGAGGAGTTCTGCATTGGTACGTTCCAGTGAGACTGGGAGGTTATGGAGGGTACCGGTTCATGGCATATTTGTGTGGAGTTCTGCAGTGGGACATTCCAATGAGACAGGGAGGTTATGGACGGTTACAGTTTCAGGGCATGTTTGTGTGTAGTTCTGCATTTTTAAGTTCCAGTGAGACAGGGAGGTTATGGAGGGAACAGGTTCAGGGCATATTTGTGTCGAGTTCTGCAATGCTACGTTCCAGTGAGACAGGGAGTTTATGCACGGTACAGGATCAGGGCATATCTGAGTGGAGTTCGGCATTGGTGCGTTCCAGTGAGACAGGGAGATTATGGAGGGGTACAGGTTCAGGGCATATTTGTGTGGAGTTCTGCATTGGTACGTTCCAGTGAGACAGGCAGGTTATGGAAGGGTAAAGGTTCAGTGCATATTTGTGTTGAGTTCTGCATTGGTACGTTCTAGTGAGACAGGGAGGTTATGGAGGGGTACAGGTTCAGGGTATATTTGCGTCGAGCTCTGCGTTGGTACGTTCCCGTGTGACTGGGAGGTTATGGAGGGGTACAGGTTCATGGCAAATTTGTGTGGAGTTCTGCATTGGTGCGTTCTAGTGAGACAAGGTGGTTATGGGCGGGTACACGTTCAGGGCATATTTGTGTGGAATTCTGCATTGGTACGTTCCAGTGAGACAGGGAGGTTATGGAGTGTACCGGTTCAGGGCATATTTGTGTGGAGTTCTGCATTGGTACGTTCCAGTGAGACAGGGAGGTTATGGACGGTTACAGTTTCACGGCATATTTGTGAGGAGTTCTGCATTGGTACGTTCCAGTGAGACTGGGAGGTTATGGAGGGTACCGGTTCATGGCATATTTGTGTGGAGTTCTGCAGTGGGACATTCCAATGAGACAGGGAGGTTATGGACGGTTACAGTTTCAGGGCATATTTGTGAGGAGTTCTGCATTGGTACGTTCCAGTGAGACAGGGAGGTTATGGAGGGAACAGGTTCAGGGCATATTTGTGTCGAGTTCTGCAATGCTACGTTCCAGTGAGACCGGGAGGTTATGCACGGTACAGGATCAGGGCATATCTGAGTGGAGTTCGGCATTGGTGCGTTCCAGTGAGACAGGGATGTCATGGAGGGGTACAGGTTCAGGGCATATTTGTGGGGAGTTCTGCATTGGTAAGTTCCAGTGAGACAGGGAGGTTATGGAGGGGTACAGGTTCAGGGCAAATTTGTGTGGAGATCTGCATTGGTGCGTTCCAGTAAGACAGGGAGGTTATGGAGAGGTACAGGTTCAGGGCATATTTGTGTGGAGTTCTGCATTGCAACGTTCCAGTAAGACAGGGAGGTTATGGAGAGGTACAGGATCAGGGCATATCTGAGTGGAGTTCTGCATTGGTACGTTCCAGTGAGACAGGGAGGTTATGGTCGGGTACAGGTTCAGGGCATATTTGTGTGGTGTTCTGCAATGGTACGTTCCAGTGAGACAGGGTGGTTATGCACGGTACAGAATCAGGGCATATTTGAGTGCAGTTCGGCATTGGTGCGTTCCAGTGAGACAGGGAGATTATGGAGGGGTACAGGTTCAGGGCATATTTGTGTGGAGTTCTGCATTGGTACGTTCCACTGAGACAGGGAGGTTATGGAAGGGTACAGGTTCAGTGCATATTTGTGTTGAGTTCTGCATTGGTACGTTCTAGTGAGACAGGGAGGTTATGGAGGGGTACAGGTTCAGGGTATATTTGTGTCGAGCTCTGCGTTGGTACGTTCCAGTGTGACTGGGAGGTTATGGAGGGGTACAGGTTCATGGCAAATTTGTGTGGAGTTCTGCATTGGTGCGTTCTAGTGAGACAAGGAGGTTATGGGCGGGTACACGTTCAGGGCATATTTGTGTGGAATTCTGCATTGGTACGTTCCCGTGAGACAGTGAGGTTATGGAGTGTACCGGTTCAGGGCATATTTGTGTGGAGTTCTGCATTGGTACGTTCCAGTGAGACAGGGAGGTTATGGAGGGGTGCAGGTTCAGGGCATATTTGCGTGGAGTTCTGCATTGGTACGTTCCAGTCAGACTGGGAGGTTATGGAGGGGTACAGGTTCAGGGCACATTGGTGTGGAGTTCTGCATTGGTACGTTCCAGTGAGACAAGGAGGTTATGGAGGGTACAGGTTCAGGGCATATTTGTGTGGAGTTCTGCATTGGTACGTTCCAGTGAGACAGGGTGGTTATGGAGGGTACCGGTTTATGGCATATTTGTGTGGAGTTCTGCAGTGGGACATTCCAATGAGACAGGGAGGTTATGGGCGGTTACAGTTTCACGGCATATTTGTGAGGAGTTCTGCATTGGTACGTTCCAGTGAGACTGGGAGGTTATGGAGGGTACAGGTTCAGGGCATATTTGTGTGTAGTTCTGCATTTTTAAGTTCCAGTGAGACAGGGAGGTTATGGAGGGAACAGGTTCAGGGCATATTTGTGTCGAGTTCTGCAATGCTACGTTCCAGTGAGACAGGGAGGTTATGCACGGTACAGGATCAGGGCATATCTGAGTGGAGTTCGGCATTGGTGCGTTCCAGTGAGACAGGGATGTCATGGAGGGGTACAGGTTCAGGGCATATTTGTGTGGAGTTCTGCATTGGTACGTTCCAGTGAGACAGGGAGGTTATGGAAGGGTACAGGTTCAGTGCATATTTAGATAGATAGATAGATAGATAGATAGATAGATAGATAGATAGATAGATACTTTATTCATCCCCATGGGGAAATTCAACATTTTTTCCAATGTCCCATACACTTGTTGTAGCAAAAACTCCTTACATGCAATACTTAACTCAGTAATAATATGATATGCATCTAAATCACTAACTCAAAACGCATTAATAATAGCTTTTAAAAAAAAAGTTCTTAAGTCCTGACAGTTGAATTGTAAAGCCTAATGGCATTGGGGAGTATTGACCTCTTCATCCTGTCTGAGGAGCATTGCATCGACAGTAACCTGTCGCTGAAACTGCTTCTCTGTCTCTGGATGGTGCTATGTAGAGGATGTTCAGGGTTTTCCATAATTGACCGTAGCCTACTCAGCGCCCTTCGCTCAGCTACCGATGTTAAACTCTCCAGTACTTTGCCCACGACAGAGCCCGCCTTCCTTATCAGCTTATTAAGACGTGAGGCGTCCTTCTTCTTAATGCTTCCTCCCCAACACGCCACCACAAAGAAGAGGGCGCTCTCAACAACTGACCTATAGAACATCATCAGCATCTCACTGCAGACATTGAATGACGCCAACCTTCTAAGGAAGTACAGTCGACTCTGTGCCTTCCTGCACAAGGCATCTGTGTTGGCAGTCCAGTCTAGCTTCTCGTCCAACTGTACTCCCAGATACTTGTAGGTCTTAACCTGCTCCACACATTCTCCATTAATGATCACTGGCTCCATATGAGGCCTAGATCTCCTAAAGTCCACCACCATCTCCTTGGTCTTGGTGACATTGAGACGCAGGTAGTTTGAGTTGCACCATATCACAAAGTCCTGTATCAGTTTCCTATACTCCTCCTCCTGTCCATTCCTGACACACCCCACTATGGCCGTGTCATCAGCGAACTTCTGCACATGGCAGGACTCCGAGTTATATTGGAAGTCAGATGTGTACAGGGTGAACAGGACCGGAGAGAGTACGGTTCCCTGTGGCGCTCCTGTGCTGCTGACCACTGTGTCAGACCTACAGTCTCCCAACCGCACATACTGAGGTCTATCTGTCAAGTAGTCCACTATCCAATCCACCATGTGAGAGTCTACTCCCATCTCCGTTAGTTTGTGCTTTAAGATCTTGGGCTGGATGGTGTTAAAGGCACTAGAGAAGTCAAGGAATGTAATCCTCACAGTACAACTGACCCCATCTAGGTGAGAGAGTGATTTGTGCAGCAAATACGTGATAGCATCCTCCACTCCCACCTTCTCCTTATACGCAAACTGAAGCGGATCCCGGGCGTGCCTGGTTTGTGGCCTCAGATTTGTGTGGAGTTCTGCAGTGGGACGTTCCAATGAGACAGGGAGGTTATGGACGGTTACAGTTTCACGGCATATTTGTGAGGAGTTCTGCATTGGTACGTTCCAGTGAGACTGGGAGGTTATGGAGGGTACAGGTTCAGGGCATATTTGTGTGTAGTTCTGCATTTTTAAGTTCCAGTGAGACAGGGAGGTTATGGAGGGAACAGGTTCAGGGCATATTTGTGTCGAGTTCTGCAATGCTACGTTCCAGTGAGACAGGGAGGTTATGCACGGTACAGGATCAGGGCATATCTGAGTGGAGTTCGGCATTGGTGCGTTCCAGTGAGACAGGGATGTCATGGAGGGGTACAGGTTCAGGGCATATTTGTGGGGAGTTCTGCATTGGTAAGTTCCAGTGAGACAGGGAGGTTATGGAGGGGTACAGGTTCAGGGCAAATTTGTGTGGAGTTCTGCATTGGTGCGTTCCAGTAAGACAGGGAGGTTATGGAGAGGTACAGGTTCAGGGCATATTTGTGTGGAGTTCTGCATTGCAACGTTCCAGTAAGACAGGGAGGTTATGGAGAGGTACAGGTTCAGGGCATATTTGTGTGGTGTTCTGCAATGGTACGTTCCAGTGAGACAGGTTGGTTATGCACGGTACAGGATCAGGGCAAATCTGAGTGGAGTTCTGCATTGGTACGTTCCAGTGAGACAGGGAGGTTATGGTCGGGAACAGGTTCAGGGCATATTTGTGTGGTGTTCTGCAATGGTACGTTCCAGTGAGACAGGGTGGTTATGCACGGTACAGAATCAGGGCATATTTGAGTGCAGTTCGGCATTGGTGCGTTCCAGTGAGACAGGGAGATTATGGAGGGGTACAGGTTCAGGGCATATTTGTGTGGAGTTCTGCATTGGTACGTTCCAGTGAGACAGGGAGGTTATGGAAGGGTACAGGTTCAGTGCATATTTGTGTTGAGTTCTGCATTGGTACGTTCTAGTGAGACAGGGAGGTTATGGAGGGGTACAGGTTCAGGGTATATTTGTGTCGAGCTCTGCGTTGGTACGTTCCAGTGTGACTGGGAGGTAATGGAGGGGTACAGGGTCATGGCAAATTTGTGTGGAGTTCTGCATTGGTGCGTTCTAGTGAGACAAGGAGGTTATGGGCGGGTACACGTTCAGGGCATATTTGTGTGGAATTCTGCATTGGTACGTTCCCGTGAGACAGGGAGGTTATGGAGGGGTGCAGGTTCAGGGCATATTTGCGTGGAGTTCTGCATTGGTACGTTCCAGTCAGACTGGGAGGTTATGGAGTGGTACAGGTTCAGGGCACATTGGTGTGGAGTTCTGCATTGGTACGTTCCAGTGAGACAAGGAGGTTATGGAGGGTACAGGTTCAGGGCATATTTGTGTGGAGTTCTGCATTGGTACGTTCCAGTGAGACAGGGTGGTTATGGAGGGTACCGGTTCATGGCATATTTGTGTGGAGTTCTGCAGTGGGACATTCCAATGAGACAGGGAGGTTATGGACGGTTACAGTTTCACGGCATATTTGTGAGGAGTTCTGCATTGGTACGTTCCAGTGAGACTGGGAGGTTATGGAGGGTACCGGTTTATGGCATATTTGTGTGGAGTTCTGCAGTGGGACATTCCAATGAGACAGGGAGGTTATGGGCGGTTACAGTTTCACGGCATATTTGTGAGGAGTTCTGCATTGGTACGTTCCAGTGAGACTGGGAGGTTATGGAGGGTACAGGTTCAGGGCATATTTGTGTGTAGTTCTGCATTTTTAAGTTCCAGTGAGACAGGGAGGTTATGGAGGGAACAGGTTCAGGGCATATTTGTGTCGAGTTCTGCAATGCTACGTTCCAGTGAGACAGGGAGGTTATGCACGGTACAGGATCAGGGCATATCTGAGTGGAGTTCGGCATTGGTGCGTTCCAGTGAGACAGGGATGTCATGGAGGGGTACAGGTTCAGGGCATATTTGTGTGGAGTTCTGCATTGGTACGTTCCAGTGAGACAGGGAGGTTATGGAAGGGTACAGGTTCAGTGCATATTTAGATAGATAGATAGATAGATAGATAGATAGATAGATAGATAGATAGATACTTTATTCATCCCCATGGGGAAATTCAACATTTTTTCCAATGTCCCATACACTTGTTGTAGCAAAAACTCCTTACATGCAATACTTAACTCAGTAATAATATGATATGCATCTAAATCACTAACTCAAAACGCATTAATAATAGCTTTTAAAAAAAAAGTTCTTAAGTCCTGACAGTTGAATTGTAAAGCCTAATGGCATTGGGGAGTATTGACCTCTTCATCCTGTCTGAGGAGCATTGCATCGACAGTAACCTGTCGCTGAAACTGCTTCTCTGTCTCTGGATGGTGCTATGTAGAGGATGTTCAGGGTTTTCCATAATTGACCGTAGCCTACTCAGCGCCCTTCGCTCAGCTACCGATGTTAAACTCTCCAGTACTTTGCCCACGACAGAGCCCGCCTTCCTTATCAGCTTATTAAGACGTGAGGCGTCCTTCTTCTTAATGCTTCCTCCCCAACACGCCACCACAAAGAAGAGGGCGCTCTCAACAACTGACCTATAGAACATCATCAGCATCTCACTGCAGACATTGAATGACGCCAACCTTCTAAGGAAGTACAGTCGACTCTGTGCCTTCCTGCACAAGGCATCTGTGTTGGCAGTCCAGTCTAGCTTCTCGTCCAACTGTACTCCCAGATACTTGTAGGTCTTAACCTGCTCCACACATTCTCCATTAATGATCACTGGCTCCATATGAGGCCTAGATCTCCTAAAGTCCACCACCATCTCCTTGGTCTTGGTGACATTGAGACGCAGGTAGTTTGAGTTGCACCATATCACAAAGTCCTGTATCAGTTTCCTATACTCCTCCTCCTGTCCATTCCTGACACACCCCACTATGGCCGTGTCATCAGCGAACTTCTGCACATGGCAGGACTCCGAGTTATATTGGAAGTCAGATGTGTACAGGGTGAACAGGACCGGAGAGAGTACGGTTCCCTGTGGCGCTCCTGTGCTGCTGACCACTGTGTCAGACCTACAGTCTCCCAACCGCACATACTGAGGTCTATCTGTCAAGTAGTCCACTATCCAATCCACCATGTGAGAGTCTACTCCCATCTCCGTTAGTTTGTGCTTTAAGATCTTGGGCTGGATGGTGTTAAAGGCACTAGAGAAGTCAAGGAATGTAATCCTCACAGTACAACTGACCCCATCTAGGTGAGAGAGTGATTTGTGCAGCAAATACGTGATAGCATCCTCCACTCCCACCTTCTCCTTATACGCAAACTGAAGCGGATCCCGGGCGTGCCTGGTTTGTGGCCTCAGATTTGTGTGGAGTTCTGCAGTGGGACGTTCCAATGAGACAGGGAGGTTATGGACGGTTACAGTTTCACGGCATATTTGTGAGGAGTTCTGCATTGGTACGTTCCAGTGAGACTGGGAGGTTATGGAGGGTACAGGTTCAGGGCATATTTGTGTGTAGTTCTGCATTTTTAAGTTCCAGTGAGACAGGGAGGTTATGGAGGGAACAGGTTCAGGGCATATTTGTGTCGAGTTCTGCAATGCTACGTTCCAGTGAGACAGGGAGGTTATGCACGGTACAGGATCAGGGCATATCTGAGTGGAGTTCGGCATTGGTGCGTTCCAGTGAGACAGGGATGTCATGGAGGGGTACAGGTTCAGGGCATATTTGTGGGGAGTTCTGCATTGGTAAGTTCCAGTGAGACAGGGAGGTTATGGAGGGGTACAGGTTCAGGGCAAATTTGTGTGGAGTTCTGCATTGGTGCGTTCCAGTAAGACAGGGAGGTTATGGAGAGGTACAGGTTCAGGGCATATTTGTGTGGAGTTCTGCATTGCAACGTTCCAGTAAGACAGGGAGGTTATGGAGAGGTACAGGTTCAGGGCATATTTGTGTGGTGTTCTGCAATGGTACGTTCCAGTGAGACAGGTTGGTTATGCACGGTACAGGATCAGGGCAAATCTGAGTGGAGTTCTGCATTGGTACGTTCCAGTGAGACAGGGAGGTTATGGTCGGGAACAGGTTCAGGGCATATTTGTGTGGTGTTCTGCAATGGTACGTTCCAGTGAGACAGGGTGGTTATGCACGGTACAGAATCAGGGCATATTTGAGTGCAGTTCGGCATTGGTGCGTTCCAGTGAGACAGGGAGATTATGGAGGGGTACAGGTTCAGGGCATATTTGTGTGGAGTTCTGCATTGGTACGTTCCAGTGAGACAGGGAGGTTATGGAAGGGTACAGGTTCAGTGCATATTTGTGTTGAGTTCTGCATTGGTACGTTCTAGTGAGACAGGGAGGTTATGGAGGGGTACAGGTTCAGGGTATATTTGTGTCGAGCTCTGCGTTGGTACGTTCCAGTGTGACTGGGAGGTAATGGAGGGGTACAGGGTCATGGCAAATTTGTGTGGAGTTCTGCATTGGTGCGTTCTAGTGAGACAAGGAGGTTATGGGCGGGTACACGTTCAGGGCATATTTGTGTGGAATTCTGCATTGGTACGTTCCCGTGAGACAGGGAGGTTATGGAGGGGTGCAGGTTCAGGGCATATTTGCGTGGAGTTCTGCATTGGTACGTTCCAGTCAGACTGGGAGGTTATGGAGTGGTACAGGTTCAGGGCACATTGGTGTGGAGTTCTGCATTGGTACGTTCCAGTGAGACAAGGAGGTTATGGAGGGTACAGGTTCAGGGCATATTTGTGTGGAGTTCTGCATTGGTACGTTCCAGTGAGACAGGGTGGTTATGGAGGGTACCGGTTCATGGCATATTTGTGTGGAGTTCTGCAGTGGGACATTCCAATGAGACAGGGAGGTTATGGACGGTTACAGTTTCACGGCATATTTGTGAGGAGTTCTGCATTGGTACGTTCCAGTGAGACTGGGAGGTTATGGAGGGTACCGGTTCATGGCATATTTGTGTGGAGTTCTGCAGTGGGACATTCCAATGAGACAGGGAGGTTATGGACGGTTACAGTTTCAGGGCATATTTGTGAGGAGTTCTGCATTGGTACGTTCCAGTGAGACTGGGAGGTTATGGGGGGTACAGGTTCAGTGCATATTTGTGTGGAGTTCTGCATTGGTACGTTCTAGTGAGACAGGGAGGTTATGGAGGGGTACAGGTTCAGGGTATATTTGTGTCGAGCTCTGCGTTGGTACGTTCCAGTGTGACTGGGAGGTTATGGAGGGGTACAGGTTCATGGCAAATTTGTGTGGAGTTCTGCATTGGTGCGTTCTAGTGAGACAAGGAGGTTATGGGCGTGTACACGTTCAGGGCATATTTGTGTGGAATTCTGCATTGGTACGTTCCAGTGAGACAGGGAGGTTATGGAGTGTACCGGTTCAGGGCATATTTGTGTGGAGTTCTGCATTGGTACGTTCCAGTGAGACAGGGAGGTTATGGAGGGGTAGAGGTTCAGGGCATATTTGTGTGGAGTTCTGCATTGGTACGTTCCAGTGAGACTGGGAGGTTATGGAGGGGTACAGGTTCAGGGCACATTGGTGTGGAGTTCTGCATTGGTACGTTCCAGTGAGACAAGGAGGTTATGGAGGGTACAGGTTCAGGGCATATTTGTGTGGAGTTCTGCATTGGTACGTTCCAGTGAGACAGGGAGGTTATGGAGGGGTACAGGTTCAGCGCATATTTATGTGTAGTTCTGCATTGGTACGTTCCAGTGAGACAAGGAGGTTATAGAGGGTACAGGTTCAGGGCATATTTGTGTGGAGTTCTGCAGTGGTACGTTCCAGTGAGACAGGGAGGATATGGACGGGTACAGGTTCAGGGCATATTTGTGTGGAGTTCTGCATTGGTACTTTCCAGTGTGACAGGGTGGTTATGGACGGTACCGGTTCATTGCATATTTGTGTGGAGTTCTGCAGTGGGACATTCCAATGAGACAGGGAGGTTATGGACGGTTACAGTTTCAGGGCATATTCGTGAGGAGTTCTGCATTGGTACGTTCCAGTGAGATTGGGAGGTTATGGAGTGGTACAGGTTCAGGGAATATTTGTGTGTAGTTCTGCATTGGTACATTCCAGTGAGACAGGGAGGTTATGGAGGGTACAGGTTCAGGGCATATTTGTGTGGAGTTCTGCATTGGTACCTTCCAGTGAGACAAGGAGGTTATAGAGGGTACAGTTTCAGGGCATATTTGTGTGGAGTTCTGCAGTGGTACGTTCCAGTGAGACAGGGAGGATATGGATGGGTACATGTTCAGGGCATATTTGTGTGGAGTTCTGCATTGGTACTTTCCAGTGAGATTGGGTGGTTATGGAGGGTACCGGTTCATGGCATAATTGTGTGGAGTTCTGCAGTGGGACATTCCAATGAGACAGGGAGGTTATGGACGGTTACAGTTTCACGGCATATTTGTGAGGAGTTCTGCATTGGTACGTTCCAGTGAGACTGGGAGGTTATGGAGGGTACCGGTTCATGGCATATTTGTGTGGAGTTCTGCAGTGGTACGTTCCAGTGAGACAATGAGGTTATAGAGGGTACAGGTTCAGGGCTTATTTGTGTGGAGTTCTGCAGTGGTATGTTCCAGTGAGACTGGGAGGTTATGGAGGGAACAGGTTCAGGGCATGTTTGTGTGTAGTTCTGCATTTTTAAGTTCCAGTGAGACAGGGAGGTTATGGAGGGAACAGGTTCAGGGCATATTTGTGTCGAGTTCTGCAATGATAGGTTCCAGTGGGACAGGGAGGTTATGCACGGTACAGGATCAGGGCATATATGAGTGGAGTTCGGCATTGGTGCGTTCCAGTGAGACAGGGATGTCATGGAGGGGTACAGGTTCAGGGCATATTTGTGGGGAGTTCTGCATTGGTAAGTTCCACTGAGACAGGGAGTTTATGGAGGGGTACAGGTTCAGGGCAAATTTGTGTGGAGTTCTGCATTGGTGCGTTCCAGTAAGACAGGGAGGTTATGGAGAGGTACAGGTTCAGGGCATATTTGTGTGGAGTTCTGCATTGCAACGTTCCAGTAAGACAGGGAGGTTATGGAGAGGTACAGGTTCAGGGCATATTTGTGTCGTGTTCTGCAATGGTACGTTCCAGTGAGACAGGGTGGTTATGCACGGTACAGGATCAGGGCATATTTTTGTGGAGTTCTGCATTGGTACGTTCCAGTGAGACAAGGAGGTTATGGTCGGGTACAGGTTCAGGGCATATTTGTGTGGTGTTCTGCAATGGTACGTTCCAGTGAGACAGGGTGGTTATGCACGGTACAGAATCAGGACATTTTTGAGTGCAGTTCGGCATTGGTGCGTTCCAGTGAGACAGGGAGATTATGGAGGGGTTCAGGTTCAGGGCATATTTGTGTGGATTTCTGCATTGGTACGTTCCAGTGAGACAGGGAGGTTATGGAAGGGTACAGGTTCAGTGCATATTTGTGTTGAGTTCTGCATTGGTACGTTCTAGTGAGACAGGGAGGTTATGGAGGGGTACAGGTTCAGGGTATATTTGTGTCGAGCTCTGCGTTGGTTCGTTCCCGTGTGACTGGGAGGTTATGGTAGGGTACAGGTTCATGGCAAATTTGTGTGGAGTTCTGCATTGGTACGTTCCAGTGAGACAGGGAGGTTATGGAGTGTACCGGTTCAGGGCATATTTGTGTGGAGTTCTGCATTGGTACGTTCCAGTGAGACAGGGAGGTTATGGAGGGGTACAGGTTCAGGGCATATTTGTGTGGAGTTCTGAATTGGTACGTTCCAGTGAGACTGGGAGGCTATGGAGGGGTACAGGTTCAGGGCACATTGGTGTGGAGTTCTGCATTGGTACGTTCCAGTGAGACAAGTAGGTTATGGAGGGTACAGGTTCAGGGCATATTTGTGTGGAGTTCTGCATTGGTACGTTCCAGTGAGACAGGGAGGTTATGGAGGGGTACAGGTTCAGCGCATATTTGTGTGTAGTTCTGCATTGGTACGTTCCAGTGAGACAAGGAGGTTATAGAGGGTACAGGTTCAGGGCATATTTGTGTGGAGTTCTGCAGTGGTACGTTCCAGTGAGACAGGGAGGATATGGACGGGTACAGGTTCAGGGCATATTTGTGTGTAGTTCTGCATCGGTACATTCCAGTGAGACAGGGAGGTTATGGAGGGTACAGGTTCAGGGCATATTTGTGTGGAGTTCTGCATTGGTACGTTCCAGTGAGACAAGGAGGTTATAGAGGGTACAGGTTCAGGGCATATTTGTGTGGAGTTCTGCAGTGGTACGTTCCAGTGAGACAGGGAGGATATGGATGGGTACAGGTTCAGGGCATATTTGTGTGGAGTTCTGCATTGGTACTTTCCAGTGAGACAGGGTGGTTATGGAGGGTACCGGTTCATGGCATATTTGTGTGGAGTTCTGCAGTGGGACATTCCAATGAGACAGGGAGGTTATGGACGGTTACAATTTCACGGCATATTTGTGAGGAGTTCTGCATTGGTACGTTCCAGTGAGACTGGGAGGTTATGGAGGGTACCGGTTCATGGCATATTTGTGTGGAGTTCTGCAGTGGGACATTCCAATGAGACAGGGATGTTATGGACGGTTACAGTTTCAGGGCATATTTGTGTGGAGTTCTGCATTGGTACTTTCCTGTGAGATTAGGTGGTTATGGAGGGTACCGGTTCATGGCATATTTGTGTGGAGTTCTGCAGTGGGACATTCCAATGAGACAGGGAGGTTATGGACGGTTACAGTTTCTCGGCATATTTGTGAGGAGTTCTGCATTGGTACGTTCCAGTGAGACAGGGAGGTTATGGAGAGGTACAGGTTCAGCGCATATTTGTGTGTAGTTCTGCATTGGTACGTTCCAGTGAGACAAGGAGGTTATAGAGGGTACAGGTTCAGGGCATATTTGTGTGGAGTTCTGCAGTGGTACGTTCCTGTGAGACAGGGAGGATATGGACGGGTACAGGTTCAGGGCATATTTGTGTGGAGTTCTGCATTGGTACTTTCCAGTGTGACAGGGTGGTTATGGAGGGTACCGGTTCATTGCATATTTGTGTGGAGTTCTGCAGTGGGACATTCCAATGAGACAGGGAGGTTATGGACGGTTACAGTTTCAGGGCATATTTGTGAGGAGTTCTGCATTGGCACTCTCCAGTGAGACTGGGAGGTTATGGAGGGGTACAGGTTCAGGGCATATTTGTGTGTAGTTCTGCATTGGTACATTCCAGTGAGACAGGGAGGTTATGGAGGGTACAGGTTCAGGGCATATTTGTGTGGAGTTCTGTATTGGTACGTTCCAGTGAGACAAGGAGGTTATAGAGGGTACAGGTTCAGGGCATATTTGTGTGGAGTTCTGCAGTGGTACGTTCCAGTGAGAGAGGGATGATATGGATGGGTACAGGTTCAGGGCATATTTGTGTGGAGTTCTGCATTGGTACTTTCCAGTGAGACAGGGTGGTTATGGAGGGTACCGGTTCATGGCATATTTGTGTGGAGTTCTGCAGTGGGACATTCCAATGAGACAGGGAGGTTATGGACGGTTACAGTTTCACGGCATATTTGTGAGGAGTTCTGCATTGGTACGTTCCAGTGAGACTGGGAGGTTATGGAGGGTACCTGTTCAGGGCATATTTGTGTGGAGTTCTGCATTGGTACGTTCCAGTGAGACAGGGAGGTTATGGACGGTTACAGTTTCATGGCATATTTGTGAGGATTTCTGCATTGGTACGTTCCAGTGAGACTGGGAGGTTATGGAGGGTACAGGTTCAGGGCATATTTGTGTGGAGTTCTGTATTGGTACGTTCCAGTGAGACAAGGAGGTTATAGAGGGTACAGGTTCAGGGCATATTTGTGTGGAGTTCTGAAGTGGTACGTTCCAGTGAGACAGGGAGGATATGGATGGGTACAGGTTCAGGGCATATTTGTGTGGAGTTCTGCATTGGTACTTTCCAGTGAGACAGGGTGGTTATGGAGGGTACCGGTTCATGGCATATTTGTGTGGAGTTCTGCAGTGGGACATTCCAATGAGACAGGGAGGTTATGGACGGTTACAGTTTCACGGCATATTTGTGAGGAGTTCTGCATTGGTACGTTCCAGTGAGACTCTGAGGTTATGGAGGGTACCGGTTCAGGGCATATTTGTGTGGAGTTCTGCATTGGTACGTTCCAGTGAGACAGGGAGGTTATGGACGGTTACAGTTTCAGGGCATATTTGTGAGGAGTTCTGCATTGGTACGTTCCAGTGAGACTGGGAGGTTATGGAGGGTACAGGTTCAGGGCATATTTGTGTGTAGTTCTGCATTTTTAAGTTCCAGTGAGACAGGAAGGTTATGGAGGGAACAGGTTCAGGGCATATTTGTGTCGAGTTCTGCAATGCTACGTTCCAGTGAGACAGGCTGGTTATGCACAGTACAGGATCAGGGCATATCTGAGTGGAGTTCGGCATTGGTGCGTTCCAGTGAGACAAGGAGGTTATCGAGGGGTACAGGTTCAGGGAATATTTGTGGGGAGTTATGCATTGGTAAGTTCCAGTGAGACAGGGAGGTTATGGAGGGGTACAGGTTCAGGGCAAATTTGTGTGGAGTTCTGCATTGGTGCGTTCCAGTAAGACAGGGAGGTTATGGAGAGGTACAGGTTCAGGGCATATTTGTGTGGAGTTCTGCATTGCAACGTTCCAGTAAGACAGGGAGGTTATGGAGAGATACAGGTTCAGGGCATATTTGTGTGGTGTTCTGCAATGGTACGTTCCAGTGAGACAGGGTGGTTATGCACGGTACAGGATCAGGGCATATTTTTGTGGAGTTCTGCATTGGTACGTTCCAGTGAGACAGGGAGGTTATGGTCGGGTACAGGTTCAGGGAATATTTGTGTGTAGTTCTGCATTGGTACATTCCAGTGAGACAGGGAGGTTATGGAGGGTACAGGTTCAGGGCATATTTGTGTGGAGTTCTGCATTGGTACGTTCCAGTGAGACAAGGAGGTTATAGAGGGTACAGGTTCAGGGCATATTTCTGTGGAGTTCTGCAGTGGTACGTTCCAGTGAGACAGGGAGGATATGGATGGGTACAGGTTCAGGGCATATTTGTGTGGAGTTCTGCATTGGTACTTTCCAGTGAGACAGGGTGGTTATGGAGGGTACCGGTTCATGGCATATTTGTGTGGAGTTCTGCAGTGGTACGTTCCAGTGAGACAGGGAGGTTATGGACGGTTACAGTTTCACGGCATATTTGTGAGGAGTTCTGCATTGGTACGTTCCAGTGAGACTGGGAGGTTAATGAGGGTACCGGTTCATGGCATATTTGTGTGGAGTTCTGCAGTGGGACATTCCAATGAGACAGGGATGTTATGGACGGTTATAGTTTCAGGGCATATTTGTGTGGAGTTCTGCATTGGTACTTTCCAGTGAGATTGGGTGGTTATGGAGGGTACCGGTTCATGGCATATTTGTGTGGAGTTCTGCAGTGGGACATTCCAATGAGACAGGGAGGTTATGGACGGTTACAGTTTCACGGCATATTTGTGAGGAGTTCTGCATTGGTACCTTCCAGTGAGACTGGGAGGTTATGGAGCGTACCGGTTCATGGCATATTTGTGTGGATTTCTGCAGTGGGACATTCCAATGAGACAGGGAGGTTATGGACGGTTACAGTTTCAGGGCATATTTGTGAGGAGTTCTGCATTGGTACGTTCCAGTGAGACAAGGAGGTTATAGAGGGTACAGGTTCAGGGCATATTTGTGTGGAGTTCTGCAGTGGTACGTTCCAGTGAGACAGGGAGGATATGGATGGGTACAGGTTCAGGGCATATTTGTGTGGAGTTCTGCATTGGTACTTTCCAGTGAGACAGGGTGGTTATGGAGGGTACCGGTTCATGGCATATTTGTGTGGAGTTCTGCAGTGGGACATTCCAATGTGACAGGGAGGTTATGGACGGTTACAGTTTCACGGCATATTTGTGAGGAGTTCTGCATTGGTACGTTCCAGTGAGACTGGGAGGTTATGGAGGGTACCGGTTCATGGCATATTTGTGTGGAGTTCTGCAGTGGGACATTCCAATGAGACAGGGAGGTTATGGACGGTTACAGTTTCACGGCATATTTGTGAGGAGTTCTGCATTGGTACGTTCCAGTGAGACAGGGAGGTTATGGAGAGGTACAGGTTCAGCGCATATTTGTGTGGAGTTCTCCAGTGGTACGTTCCAGTGAGACAGGGAGGATATGGACGGGTACAGGTTCAGGGCATATTTGTGTGGAGTTCTGCATTGGTACTTTCCAGTGTGACAGGGTGGTTATGGAGGGTACCGGTTCATTGCATATTTGTGTGGAGTTCTGCAGTGGGACATTCCAATGAGACAGGGAGGTTCTGGACGGTTACAGTTTCAGGGCATATTTGTGAGGAGTTATGCATTGGTACGTTCCAGTGAGACTGGGAGGTTATGGAGGGGTACAGGTTCAGGGCATATTTGTGTGTAGTTCTGCATTGGTACATTCCAGTGAGACAGGGAGGTTATGGAGGGTACAGGTTCAGGGCATATTTGTGTGGAGTTCTGTATTGGTACGTTCCAGTGAGACAAGGAGGTTATAGAGGGTACAGGTTCAGGGCATATTTGTGTGGAGTTCTGCAGTGGTACGTTCCAGTGAGACAGGGAGGATATGGATGGGTACAGGTTCAGGGCATACTTGTGTGGAGTTCTGCATTGGTACTTTCCAGTGAGACAGGGTGGTTATGGAGGGTACCGGTTCATGGCATATTTGTGTGGAGTTCTGCAGTGGGACATTCCAATGAGACAGGGAGGTTATGGACGGTTACAGTTTCACGGCATATTTGTGAGGAGTTCTGCATTGGTACGTTCCAGTGAGACTGGGAGGTTATGGAGGGTACCGGTTCATGGCATATTTGTGTGGATTTCTGCAGTGGGACATTCCAATGAGACAGGGAGGTTATGGACGGTTACAGTTTCAGGGCATATTTGTGAGGAGTTCTGCATTGGTACGTTCCAGTGAGACTGGGAGGTTATGGAGGGTACAGGTTCAGGGCATATTTGTGTGTAGTTCTGCATTTTTAAGTTCCAGTGAGGCAGGGAGGTTATGGAGGGAACAGGTTCAGGGCATATTTGTGTCGAGTTCTGCAGTGGTACGTTCCAGTGAGACATGGATGATATGGACGGGTACAGGTTCAGGGCATATTTGTGTGGAGATGTGCATTGGTACTTTCCAGTGAGACAGGGAGTCTATGGAGGGTACCGGTTCATGGCATATTTGTGTGGAGTTCTGCAGAGGTACGGTCCAATGAGACAGGGAGGTTATTGAGTGTACCGGTTCAGGGCATATTTGTGTGGAGTTCTGCATTGGTACGTTCCAGTGAGACAGGGAGGTTATGGACGGTTACAGATTCAGGGCATATTTGTGAGGAGTTCTGCATTGGTACGTTCCAGTGAGACTGGGAGGTAATGGAGGGTACAGGTTCAGGGCATATTTGTGTGTAGTTCTGCATTTTTAAGTTCCAGTGAGACAGGGAGGTTATGGAGGGAACAGGTTCAGGGCATATTTGTGTCGAGTTCTGCAATGCTACGTTCCAGTGAGACAGGCTGGTTATGCACAGTACAGGATCAGGGCATATCTGAGTGGAGTTCGGCATTGGTGCGTTCCAGTGAGACAGGGAGGTCATGGAGGGGTACAGGTTCAGGGAATATTTGTGGGGAGTTATGCATTGGTAAGTTCCAGTAAGACAGGGAGGTTATGGAGAGATACAGGTTCAGGGCATATTTGTGTGGTGTTCTGCAATGGTACGTTCCAGTGAGACAGGGTGGTTATGCACGGTACAGGATCAGGGCATATTTTTGTGGAGTTCTGCATTGGTACGTTCCAGTGAGACAGGGAGGTTATGGTCGGGTACAGGTTCAGGGAATATTTGTGTGTAGTTCTGCATTGGTACATTCCAGTGAGACAGGGAGGTTATGGAGGGTACAGGTTCAGGGCATATTTGTGTGGAGTTCTGCATTGGTACGTTCCAGTGAGACAAGGAGGTTATAGAGGGTACAGGTTCAGGGCATATTTGTGTGGCGTTCTGCAGTGGTACGTTCCAGTGAGACAGGGAGGATATGGATGGGTACAGGTTCAGGGCATATTTGTGTGGAGTTCTGCATTGGTACTTTCCAGTGAGACAGGGTGGTTATGGAGGGTACCGGTTCATGGCATATTCGTGTGGAGTTCTGCAGTGGGACATTCCAATGAGACAGGGAGGTTATGGACGGTTACAGTTTCACGGCATATTTGTGAGGAGTTCTACATTGGTACGTTCCAGTGAGACTGGGAGGTTATGGAGGGTACCGGTTCATGGCATATTTGTGTGGAGTTCTGCAGTGGGACATTCCAATGAGACAGGGATGTTATGGACGGTTACAGTTTCAGGGCATATTTGTGTGGAGTTCTGCATTGGTACTTTCCAGTGAGATTGGGTGGTTATGGAGGGTACCGGTTCATGGCATATTTGTGTGGAGTTCTGCAGTGGGACATTCCAATGAGACAGGGAGGTTATGGACGGTTACAGTTTCACGGCATATTTGTGAGGAGTTCTGCATTGGTACCTTCCAGTGAGACTGGGAGGTTATGGAGGGAACCGGTTCATGGCATATTTGTGTGGATTTCTGCAGTGGGACATTCCAATGAGACAGGGAGGTTATGGACGGTTACAGTTTCAGGGCATATTTGTGAGGAGTTCTGCATTGGTACGTTCCAGTGAGACAAGGAGGTTATAGAGGGTACAGGTTCAGGGCATATTTGTGTGGAGTTCTGCATTGGTACTTTCCAGTGAGACAGGGTGGTTATGGAGGGTACCGGTTCATGGCATATTTGTGTGGAGTTCTGCAGTGGGACATTCCAATGTGACAGGGAGGTTATGGACGGTTACAGTTTCACGGCATATTTGTGAGGAGTTCTGCATTGGTACGTTCCAGTGAGACTGGGAGGTTATGGAGGGTACCGGTTCATGGCATATTTGTGTGGAGTTCTGCAGTGGGACATTCCAATGAGACAGGGATGTTATGGACGGTTACAGTTTCAGGGCATATTTGTGTGGAGTTCTGCATTGGTACTTTCCAGTGAGATTGGGTGGTTATGGAGGGTACCGGTTCATGGCATATTTGTGTGGAGTTCTGCAGTGGGACATTCCAATGAGACAGGGAGGTTATGGACGGTTACAGTTTCACGGCATATTTGTGAGGAGTTCTGCATTGGTACGTTCCAGTGAGACAGGGGGGTTATGGAGAGGTACAGGTTCAGCGCATATTTGTGTGGAGTTCTCCAGTGGTACGTTCCAGTGAGACAGGGAGGATATGGACGGGTACAGGTTCAGGGCATATTTGTGTGGAGTTCTGCATTGGTACTTTCCAGTGTGACAGGGTGGTTACGGAGGGTACCGGTTCATTGCATATTTGTGTGGAGTTCTGCAGTGGGACATTCCAATGAGACAGGGAGGTTCTGGACGGTTACAGTTTCAGGGCATATTTGTGAGGAGTTCTGCATTGGTACGTTCCAGTGAGACTGGGAGGTTATGGAGGGGTACAGGTTCAGGGCATATTTGTGTGTAGTTCTGCATTGGTACATTCCAGTGAGACAGGGAGGTTATGGAGGGTACAGGTTCAGGGCATATTTGTGTGGAGTTCTGTATTGGTACGTTCCAGTGAGACAAGGAGGTTATAGAGGGTACAGGTTCAGGGCATATTTGTGTGGAGTTCTGCAGTGGTACGTTCCAGTGAGACAGTGAGGATATGGATGGGTACAGGTTCAGGGCATATTTGTGTGGAGTTCTGCATTGGTACGTTCCAGTGAGACTGGGAGGTTATGGAGGGGTACAGGTTCAGGGCATATTTGTGTGTAGTTCTGCATTGGTACATTCCAGTGAGACAGGGAGGTTATGGAGGGTACAGGTTCAGGGCATATTTGTGTGGAGTTCTGTATTGGTACGTTCCAGTGAGACAAGGAGGTTATAGAGGGTACAGGTTCAGGGCATATTTGTGTGGAGTTCTGCAGTGGTACGTTCCAGTGAGACAGGGAGGATATGGATGGGTACAGGTTCAGGGCATATTTGTGTGTAGTTCTGCATTTTTAAGTTCCAGTGAGACAGGGAGGTTATGGAGGGAACAGGTTCAGGGCATATTTGTGTCGAGTTCTGCAATGCTACGTTCCAGTGAGACAGGCTGGTTATGCACAGTACAGGATCAGGGCATATCTGAGTGGAGTTCGGCATTGGTGCGTTCCAGTGAGACAGGGAGGTCATGGAGGGGTAGAGGTTCAGGGAATATTTGTGGGGAGTTATGCATTGGTAAGTTCCAGTGAGACAGGGAGGTTATGGAGGGGTACAGGTTCAGGGCAAATTTGTGTGGAGTTCTGCATTGGTGCGTTCCAGTAAGACAGGGAGGTTATGGAGAGGTACGGGTTCAGGGCATATTTGTGTGGAGTTCTGCATTGCAACGTTCCAGTAAGACAGGGAGGTTATGGAGAGGTACAGGTTCAGGGCATATTTGTGTGGTGTTCTGCAATGGTACGTTCCAGTGAGACAGGGTGGTTATGCACGGTACAGGATCAGGGCATATTTTTGTGGAGTTCTGCATTGGTACGTTCCAGTGAGACAGGGAGGTTATGGTAGGGTACAGGTTCAGGGAATATTTGTGTGTAGTTCTGCATTGGTACATTCCAGTGAGACAGAGAGGTTATGGAGGGTACAGGTTCAGGGCATATTTGTGTGGAGTTCTGCATTGGTACGTTCCAGTGAGACAAGGAGGTTATAGAGGGTACAGGTTCAGGGCATATTTGTGTGGAGTTCTGCAGTGGTACGTTCCAGTGAGACAGGGAGGATATGGATGGGTACAGGTTCAGGGCATATTTGTGTGGAGTTCTGCATTGGTACTTTCCAGTGAGACAGGGTGGTTATGGAGGGTACCGGTTCATGGCATATTTGTGTGGAGTTCCGCAGTGGGACATTCCAATGAGACAGGGAGGTTATGGACGGTTACAGTTTCACGGCATATTTGTGAGGAGTTCTGCATTGGTACGTTCCAGTGAGACTGGGAGGTTATGGAGGGTACCGGTTCATGGCATATTTGTGTGGAGTTCTGCAGTGGGACATTCCAATGAGACAGGGATGTTATGGACGGTTACAGTTTCAGGGCATATTTGTGTGGAGTTCTGCATTGGTACTTTCCAGTGAGATTGGGTGGTTATGGAGGGTACAGGTTCATGGCATATTTGTGTGGAGTTCTGCAGTGGGACATTCCAATGAGACAGGGAGGTTATGGACGGTTACAGTTTCACGGCATATTTGTGAGGAGTTCTGCATTGGTACGTTCCAGTGAGACAGGGAGGTTATGGAGAGGTACAGGTTCAGCGCATATTTGTGTGTAGTTCTGCATTGGTACGTTCCAGTGAGACAAGGAGGTTATAGAGGGTACAGGTTCAGGGCATATTTGTGTGGAGTTCTGCAGTGGTACGTTCCAGTGAGACAGGGAGGATATGGACGGGTACAGGTTCAGGGCATATTTGTGTGGAGTTCTGCATTGGTACTTTCCAGTGTGACAGGGTGGTTATGGAGGGTACCGGTTCATTGCATATTTGTGTGGAGTTCTGCAGTGGGACATTCCAATGAGACAGGGAGGTTATGGACGGTTACAGTTTCAGGGCATATTTGTGAGGAGTTCTGCATTGGCACGCTCCAGTGAGACTGGGAGGTTATGGAGGAGTACAGGTTCAGGGCATATTTGTGTGTAGTTCTGCATTGGTACATTCCAGTGAGACAGGGAGGTTATGGAGGGTACAGGTTCAGGGCATATTTGTGTGGAGTTCTGTATTGGTACGTTCCAGTGAGACAAGGAGGTTATAGAGGGTACAGGTTCAGGGCATATTTGTGTGGAGTTCTGCAGTTGTACGTTCCAGTGAGACAGGGAGGATATGGATGGGTACAGGTTCAGGGCATATTTGTGTGGAGTTCTGCATTGGTACTTTCCAGTGAGACAGGGTGGTTATGGAGGGTACCGGTTCATGGCATATTTGTGTGGAGTTCTGCAGTGGGACATTCCAATGAGACAGGGAGGTTATGGACGGTTACAGTTTCACGGCATATTTGTGAGGAGTTCTGCATTGGTACGTTCCAGTGAGACTGGGAGGTTATGGAGGGTACCGGTTCATGGCATATTTGTGTGGATTTCTGCAGTGGGACATTCCAATGAGACAGGGAAGTTATGGACAGTTACAGTTTCAGGGCATATTTGTGAGGAGTTCTGCATTGGTACGTTCCAGTGAGACTGGGAGGTTATGGAGGGTACAGGTTCAGGGCATATTTGTGTGTAGTTCTGCATTTTTAAGTTCCAGTGAGAAAGGGAGGTTATGGAGGGAACAGGTTCAGGGCATATTTGTGTGGAGTTCTGCAGTGGGACATTCCAATGAGACAGGGAGGTTCTGGACGGTTACAGTTTCAGGGCATATTTGTGAGGAGTTCTGCATTGGTACGTTCCAGTGAGACTGGGAGGTTATGGAGGGGTACAGGTTCAGGGCATATTTGTGTGTAGTTCTGCATTGGTACATTCCAGTGAGACAGGGAGGTTATGGAGGGTACAGGTTCAGGGCATATTTGTGTGGAGTTCTGTATTGGTACGTTCCAGTGAGACAAGGAGGTTATAGAGGGTACAGGTTCAGGGCATATTTGTGTGGAGTTCTGCAGTGGTACGTTCCAGTGAGACAGTGAGGATATGGATGGGTACAGGTTCAGGGCATATTTGTGTGGAGTTCTGCATTGGTACGTTCCAGTGAGACTGGGAGGTTATGGAGGGGTACAGGTTCAGGGCATATTTGTGTGTAGTTCTGCATTGGTACATTCCAGTGAGACAGGGAGGTTATGGAGGGTACAGGTTCAGGGCATATTTGTGTGGAGTTCTGTATTGGTACGTTCCAGTGAGACAAGGAGGTTATAGAGGGTACAGGTTCAGGGCATATTTGTGTGGAGTTCTGCAGTGGTACGTTCCAGTGAGACAGGGAGGATATGGATGGGTACAGGTTCAGGGCATATTTGTGTGTAGTTCTGCATTTTTAAGTTCCAGTGAGACAGGGAGGTTATGGAGGGAACAGGTTCAGGGCATATTTGTGTCGAGTTCTGCAATGCTACGTTCCAGTGAGACAGGCTGGTTATGCACAGTACAGGATCAGGGCATATCTGAGTGGAGTTCGGCATTGGTGCGTTCCAGTGAGACAGGGAGGTCATGGAGGGGTAGAGGTTCAGGGAATATTTGTGGGGAGTTATGCATTGGTAAGTTCCAGTGAGACAGGGAGGTTATGGAGGGGTACAGGTTCAGGGCAAATTTGTGTGGAGTTCTGCATTGGTGCGTTCCAGTAAGACAGGGAGGTTATGGAGAGGTACGGGTTCAGGGCATATTTGTGTGGAGTTCTGCATTGCAACGTTCCAGTAAGACAGGGAGGTTATGGAGAGGTACAGGTTCAGGGCATATTTGTGTGGTGTTCTGCAATGGTACGTTCCAGTGAGACAGGGTGGTTATGCACGGTACAGGATCAGGGCATATTTTTGTGGAGTTCTGCATTGGTACGTTCCAGTGAGACAGGGAGGTTATGGTAGGGTACAGGTTCAGGGAATATTTGTGTGTAGTTCTGCATTGGTACATTCCAGTGAGACAGAGAGGTTATGGAGGGTACAGGTTCAGGGCATATTTGTGTGGAGTTCTGCATTGGTACGTTCCAGTGAGACAAGGAGGTTATAGAGGGTACAGGTTCAGGGCATATTTGTGTGGAGTTCTGCAGTGGTACGTTCCAGTGAGACAGGGAGGATATGGATGGGTACAGGTTCAGGGCATATTTGTGTGGAGTTCTGCATTGGTACTTTCCAGTGAGACAGGGTGGTTATGGAGGGTACCGGTTCATGGCATATTTGTGTGGAGTTCCGCAGTGGGACATTCCAATGAGACAGGGAGGTTATGGACGGTTACAGTTTCACGGCATATTTGTGAGGAGTTCTGCATTGGTACGTTCCAGTGAGACTGGGAGGTTATGGAGGGTACCGGTTCATGGCATATTTGTGTGGAGTTCTGCAGTGGGACATTCCAATGAGACAGGGATGTTATGGACGGTTACAGTTTCAGGGCATATTTGTGTGGAGTTCTGCATTGGTACTTTCCAGTGAGATTGGGTGGTTATGGAGGGTACAGGTTCATGGCATATTTGTGTGGAGTTCTGCAGTGGGACATTCCAATGAGACAGGGAGGTTATGGACGGTTACAGTTTCACGGCATATTTGTGAGGAGTTCTGCATTGGTACGTTCCAGTGAGACAGGGAGGTTATGGAGAGGTACAGGTTCAGCGCATATTTGTGTGTAGTTCTGCATTGGTACGTTCCAGTGAGACAAGGAGGTTATAGAGGGTACAGGTTCAGGGCATATTTGTGTGGAGTTCTGCAGTGGTACGTTCCAGTGAGACAGGGAGGATATGGACGGGTACAGGTTCAGGGCATATTTGTGTGGAGTTCTGCATTGGTACTTTCCAGTGTGACAGGGTGGTTATGGAGGGTACCGGTTCATTGCATATTTGTGTGGAGTTCTGCAGTGGGACATTCCAATGAGACAGGGAGGTTATGGACGGTTACAGTTTCAGGGCATATTTGTGAGGAGTTCTGCATTGGCACGCTCCAGTGAGACTGGGAGGTTATGGAGGAGTACAGGTTCAGGGCATATTTGTGTGTAGTTCTGCATTGGTACATTCCAGTGAGACAGGGAGGTTATGGAGGGTACAGGTTCAGGGCATATTTGTGTGGAGTTCTGTATTGGTACGTTCCAGTGAGACAAGGAGGTTATAGAGGGTACAGGTTCAGGGCATATTTGTGTGGAGTTCTGCAGTTGTACGTTCCAGTGAGACAGGGAGGATATGGATGGGTACAGGTTCAGGGCATATTTGTGTGGAGTTCTGCATTGGTACTTTCCAGTGAGACAGGGTGGTTATGGAGGGTACCGGTTCATGGCATATTTGTGTGGAGTTCTGCAGTGGGACATTCCAATGAGACAGGGAGGTTATGGACGGTTACAGTTTCACGGCATATTTGTGAGGAGTTCTGCATTGGTACGTTCCAGTGAGACTGGGAGGTTATGGAGGGTACCGGTTCATGGCATATTTGTGTGGATTTCTGCAGTGGGACATTCCAATGAGACAGGGAAGTTATGGACAGTTACAGTTTCAGGGCATATTTGTGAGGAGTTCTGCATTGGTACGTTCCAGTGAGACTGGGAGGTTATGGAGGGTACAGGTTCAGGGCATATTTGTGTGTAGTTCTGCATTTTTAAGTTCCAGTGAGAAAGGGAGGTTATGGAGGGAACAGGTTCAGGGCATATTTGTGTCGAGTTCTGCAGTGGTACGTTCCAGTGAGACATGGATGATATGGACGGGTACAGGTTCAGGGCATATTTGTGTGGAGATGTGCATTGGTACTTTCCAGTGAGACAGGGAGTCTATGGAGGGTACCGGTTCATGGCATATTTGTGTTGAGTTCTGCAGAGGTACGGTCCAATGAGACAGGGAGGTTATTGAGTGTACCGGTTCAGGGCATATTTGTGTGGAGTTCTGCATTGGTACGTTCCAGTGAGACAGGGAGGTTATGGACGGTTACAGTTTCAGGGCATATTTGTGAGGAGTTATGCATTGGTACGTTCCAGTGAGACTGGGAGGTTATGGAGGGTACAGGTTCAGGGCATATTTGTGTGTAGTTCTGCATTTTTAAGTTCCAGTGAGACAGGGAGGTTATGGAGGGAACAGGTTCAGGGCATATTTGTGTCGAGTTCTGCAATGCTACCTTCCAGTGAGACAGGCTGGTTATGCACGGTACAGGATCAGGGCATATCTGAGTGGAGTTCGGCATTGGTGCGCTCCAGTGAGACAGGGAGGTCATGGAGGGGTACAGGTTCAGGGAATATTTGTGGGGAGTTATGCATTGGTAAGTTCCAGTGAGACAGGGAGGTTATGGAGGGGTACAGGTTCAGGGCAAATTTGTGTGGAGTTCTGCATTGGTGCGTTCCAGTAAGACAGGGAGGTTATGGAGAGGCACAGGTTCAGGGCATATTTGTGTGGAGTTCTGCATTGCAACGTTCCAGTAAGACAGGGAGGTTATGGAGAGGTACAGGTTCAGGGCATATTTGTGTGGTGTTCTGCAATGGTACGTTCCAGTGAGACAGGGTGGTTATGCACGGTGCAGGATCAGGGCATATTTTTGTGGAGTTCTGCATTGGTACGTTCCAGTGAGACAGGGAGGTTATGGTAGGGTACAGGTTCAGGGAATATTTGTGTGTAGTTCTGCATTGGTACATTCCAGTGAGACAGAGAGGTTATGGAGGGTACAGGTTCAGGGCATATTTGTGTGGAGTTCTGCATTGGTACGTTCCAGTGAGACAAGGAGGTTATAGAGGGTACAGGTTCAGGGCATATTTGTGTGGAGTTCTGCAGTGGTACGTTCCAGTGAGACAGGGAGGATATGGATGGGTACAGGTTCAGGGCATATTTGTGTGGAGTTCTGCATTGGTACTTTCCAGTGAGACAGGGTGGTTATGGAGGGTACCGGTTCATGGCATATTTGTGTGGAGTTCTGCAGTGGGACATTCCAATGAGACAGGGAGGTTATGGACGGTTACAGTTTCACGGCATATTTGTGAGGAGTTCTGCATTGGTACGTTCCAGTGAGACTGGGAGGTTATGGAGGGTACCGGTTCATGGCATATTTGTGTGGAGTTCTGCAGTGGGACATTCCAATGAGACAGGGATGTTATGGACGGTTACAGTTTCAGGGCATATTTGTGTGGAGTTCTGCATTGGTACTTTCCAGTGAGATTGGGTGGTTATGGAGGGTACCGGTTCATGGCATATTTGTGTGGAGTTCTGCAGTGGGACATTCCAATGAGACAGGGAGGTTATGGACGGTTACAGTTTCACGGCATATTTGTGAGGAGTTCTGCATTGGTACGTTCCAGTGAGACAGGGAGGTTATGGAGAGGTACAGGTTCAGCGCATATTTGTGTGTAGTTCTGCATTGGTACGTTCCAGTGAGACAAGGAGGTTATAGAGGGTACAGGTTCAGGGCATATTTGTGTGGAGTTCTGCATTGGTACGTTCCAGTGAGACTGGGAGGTTATGGAGGGTACCGGTTCATGGCATATTTGTGTGGAGTTCTGCAGTGGGACATTCCAATGAGACAGGGATGTTATGGACGGTTACAGTTTCAGGGCATATTTGTGTGGAGTTCTGCATTGGTACTTTCCAGTGAGATTGGGTGGTTATGGAGGGTACAGGTTCATGGCATATTTGTGTGGAGTTCTGCAGTGGGACATTCCAATGAGACAGGGAGGTTATGGACGGTTACAGTTTCACGGCATATTTGTGAGGAGTTCTGCATTGGTACGTTCCAGTGAGACAGGGAGGTTATGGAGAGGTACAGGTTCAGCGCATATTTGTGTGTAGTTCTGCATTGGTACGTTCCAGTGAGACAAGGAGGTTATAGAGGGTACAGGTTCAGGGCATATTTGTGTGGAGTTCTGCAGTGGTACGTTCCAGTGAGACAGGGAGGATATGGACGGGTACAGGTTCAGGGCATATTTGTGTGGAGTTCTGCATTGGTACTTTCCAGTGTGACAGGGTGGTTATGGAGGGTACCGGTTCATTGCATATTTGTGTGGAGTTCTGCAGTGGGACATTCCAATGAGACAGGGAGGTTATGGACGGTTACAGTTTCAGGGCATATTTGTGAGGAGTTCTGCATTGGCACGCTCCAGTGAGACTGGGAGGTTATGGAGGAGTACAGGTTCAGGGCATATTTGTGTGTAGTTCTGCATTGGTACATTCCAGTGAGACAGGGAGGTTATGGAGGGTACAGGTTCAGGGCATATTTGTGTGGAGTTCTGTATTGGTACGTTCCAGTGAGACAAGGAGGTTATAGAGGGTACAGGTTCAGGGCATATTTGTGTGGAGTTCTGCAGTTGTACGTTCCAGTGAGACAGGGAGGATATGGATGGGTACAGGTTCAGGGCATATTTGTGTGGAGTTCTGCATTGGTACTTTCCAGTGAGACAGGGTGGTTATGGAGGGTACCGGTTCATGGCATATTTGTGTGGAGTTCTGCAGTGGGACATTCCAATGAGACAGGGAGGTTATGGACGGTTACAGTTTCACGGCATATTTGTGAGGAGTTCTGCATTGGTACGTTCCAGTGAGACTGGGAGGTTATGGAGGGTACCGGTTCATGGCATATTTGTGTGGATTTCTGCAGTGGGACATTCCAATGAGACAGGGAAGTTATGGACAGTTACAGTTTCAGGGCATATTTGTGAGGAGTTCTGCATTGGTACGTTCCAGTGAGACTGGGAGGTTATGGAGGGTACAGGTTCAGGGCATATTTGTGTGTAGTTCTGCATTTTTAAGTTCCAGTGAGAAAGGGAGGTTATGGAGGGAACAGGTTCAGGGCATATTTGTGTCGAGTTCTGCAGTGGTACGTTCCAGTGAGACATGGATGATATGGACGGGTACAGGTTCAGGGCATATTTGTGTGGAGATGTGCATTGGTACTTTCCAGTGAGACAGGGAGTCTATGGAGGGTACCGGTTCATGGCATATTTGTGTTGAGTTCTGCAGAGGTACGGTCCAATGAGACAGGGAGGTTATTGAGTGTACCGGTTCAGGGCATATTTGTGTGGAGTTCTGCATTGGTACGTTCCAGTGAGACAGGGAGGTTATGGACGGTTACAGTTTCAGGGCATATTTGTGAGGAGTTATGCATTGGTACGTTCCAGTGAGACTGGGAGGTTATGGAGGGTACAGGTTCAGGGCATATTTGTGTGTAGTTCTGCATTTTTAAGTTCCAGTGAGACAGGGAGGTTATGGAGGGAACAGGTTCAGGGCATATTTGTGTCGAGTTCTGCAATGCTACCTTCCAGTGAGACAGGCTGGTTATGCACGGTACAGGATCAGGGCATATCTGAGTGGAGTTCGGCATTGGTGCGCTCCAGTGAGACAGGGAGGTCATGGAGGGGTACAGGTTCAGGGAATATTTGTGGGGAGTTATGCATTGGTAAGTTCCAGTGAGACAGGGAGGTTATGGAGGGGTACAGGTTCAGGGCAAATTTGTGTGGAGTTCTGCATTGGTGCGTTCCAGTAAGACAGGGAGGTTATGGAGAGGCACAGGTTCAGGGCATATTTGTGTGGAGTTCTGCATTGCAACGTTCCAGTAAGACAGGGAGGTTATGGAGAGGTACAGGTTCAGGGCATATTTGTGTGGTGTTCTGCAATGGTACGTTCCAGTGAGACAGGGTGGTTATGCACGGTACAGGATCAGGGCATATTTTTGTGGAGTTCTGCATTGGTACGTTCCAGTGAGACAGGGAGGTTATGGTAGGGTACAGGTTCAGGGAATATTTGTGTGTAGTTCTGCATTGGTACATTCCAGTGAGACAGAGAGGTTATGGAGGGTACAGGTTCAGGGCATATTTGTGTGGAGTTCTGCATTGGTACGTTCCAGTGAGACAAGGAGGTTATAGAGGGTACAGGTTCAGGGCATATTTGTGTGGAGTTCTGCAGTGGTACGTTCCAGTGAGACAGGGAGGATATGGATGGGTACAGGTTCAGGGCATATTTGTGTGGAGTTCTGCATTGGTACTTTCCAGTGAGACAGGGTGGTTATGGAGGGTACCGGTTCATGGCATATTTGTGTGGAGTTCTGCAGTGGGACATTCCAATGAGACAGGGAGGTTATGGACGGTTACAGTTTCACGGCATATTTGTGAGGAGTTCTGCATTGGTACGTTCCAGTGAGACTGGGAGGTTATGGAGGGTACCGGTTCATGGCATATTTGTGTGGAGTTCTGCAGTGGGACATTCCAATGAGACAGGGATGTTATGGACGGTTACAGTTTCAGGGCATATTTGTGTGGAGTTCTGCATTGGTACTTTCCAGTGAGATTGGGTGGTTATGGAGGGTACCGGTTCATGGCATATTTGTGTGGAGTTCTGCAGTGGGACATTCCAATGAGACAGGGAGGTTATGGACGGTTACAGTTTCACGGCATATTTGTGAGGAGTTCTGCATTGGTACGTTCCAGTGAGACAGGGAGGTTATGGAGAGGTACAGGTTCAGCGCATATTTGTGTGTAGTTCTGCATTGGTACGTTCCAGTGAGACAAGGAGGTTATAGAGGGTACAGGTTCAGGGCATATTTGTGTGGAGTTCTGCAGTGGTACGTTCCAGTGAGACAGGGAGGATATGGACGGGTACAGGTTCAGGGCATATTTGTGTGGAGTTCTGCATTGGTACTTTCCAGTGTGACAGGGTGGTTATGGAGGGTACCGGTTCATTGCATATTTGTGTGGAGTTCTGCAGTGGGACATTCCAATGAGACAGGGAGGTTATGGACGGTTACAGTTTCAGGGCATATTTGTGAGGAGTTCTGCATTGGCACGCTCCAGTGAGACTGGGAGGTTATGGAGGAGTACAGGTTCAGGGCATATTTGTGTGTAGTTCTGCATTGGTACATTCCAGTGAGACAGGGAGGTTATGGAGGGTACAGGTTCAGGGCATATTTGTGTGGAGTTCTGTATTGGTACGTTCCAGTGAGACAAGGAGGTTATAGAGGGTACAGGTTCAGGGCATATTTGTGTGGAGTTCTGCAGTGGTACGTTCCAGTGAGACAGGGAGGATATGGATGGGTACAGGTTCAGGGCATATTTGTGTGGAGTTCTGCATTGGTACTTTCCAGTGAGACAGGGTGGTTATGGAGGGTACCGGTTCATGGCATATTTGTGTGGAGTTCTGCAGTGGGACATTCCAATGAGACAGGGAGGTTATGGACGGTTACAGTTTCACGGCATATTTGTGAGGAGTTCTGCATTGGTACGTTCCAGTGAGACTGGGAGGTTATGGAGGGTACCGGTTCATGGCATATTTGTGTGGATTTCTGCAGTGGGACATTCCAATGAGACAGGGAAGTTATGGACAGTTACAGTTTCAGGGCATATTTGTGAGGAGTTCTGCATTGGTACGTTCCAGTGAGACTGGGAGGTTATGGAGGGTACAGGTTCAGGGCATATTTGTGTGTAGTTCTGCATTTTTAAGTTCCAGTGAGAAAGGGAGGTTATGGAGGGAACAGGTTCAGGGCATATTTGTGTCGAGTTCTGCAGTGGTACGTTCCAGTGAGACATGGATGATATGGACGGGTACAGGTTCAGGGCATATTTGTGTGGAGATGTGCATTGGTACTTTCCAGTGAGACAGGGAGTCTATGGAGGGTACCGGTTCATGGCATATTTGTGTTGAGTTCTGCAGAGGTACGGTCCAATGAGACAGGGAGGTTATTGAGTGTACCGGTTCAGGGCATATTTGTGTGGAGTTCTGCATTGGTACGTTCCAGTGAGACAGGGAGGTTATGGACGGTTACAGTTTCAGGGCATATTTGTGAGGAGTTATGCATTGGTACGTTCCAGTGAGACTGGGAGGTTATGGAGGGTACAGGTTCAGGGCATATTTGTGTGTAGTTCTGCATTTTTAAGTTCCAGTGAGACAGGGAGGTTATGGAGGGAACAGGTTCAGGGCATATTTGTGTCGAGTTCTGCAATGCTACCTTCCAGTGAGACAGGCTGGTTATGCACGGTACAGGATCAGGGCATATCTGAGTGGAGTTCGGCATTGGTGCGCTCCAGTGAGACAGGGAGGTCATGGAGGGGTACAGGTTCAGGGAATATTTGTGGGGAGTTATGCATTGGTAAGTTCCAGTGAGACAGGGAGGTTATGGAGGGGTACAGGTTCAGGGCAAATTTGTGTGGAGTTCTGCATTGGTGCGTTCCAGTAAGACAGGGAGGTTATGGAGAGGCACAGGTTCAGGGCATATTTGTGTGGAGTTCTGCATTGCAACGTTCCAGTAAGACAGGGAGGTTATGGAGAGGTACAGGTTCAGGGCATATTTGTGTGGTGTTCTGCAATGGTACGTTCCAGTGAGACAGGGTGGTTATGCACGGTACAGGATCAGGGCATATTTTTGTGGAGTTCTGCATTGGTACGTTCCAGTGAGACAGGGAGGTTATGGTAGGGTACAGGTTCAGGGAATATTTGTGTGTAGTTCTGCATTGGTACATTCCAGTGAGACAGAGAGGTTATGGAGGGTACAGGTTCAGGGCATATTTGTGTGGAGTTCTGCATTGGTACGTTCCAGTGAGACAAGGAGGTTATAGAGGGTACAGGTTCAGGGCATATTTGTGTGGAGTTCTGCAGTGGTACGTTCCAGTGAGACAGGGAGGATATGGATGGGTACAGGTTCAGGGCATATTTGTGTGGAGTTCTGCATTGGTACTTTCCAGTGAGACAGGGTGGTTATGGAGGGTACCGGTTCATGGCATATTTGTGTGGAGTTCTGCAGTGGGACATTCCAATGAGACAGGGAGGTTATGGACGGTTACAGTTTCACGGCATATTTGTGAGGAGTTCTGCATTGGTACGTTCCAGTGAGACTGGGAGGTTATGGAGGGTACCGGTTCATGGCATATTTGTGTGGAGTTCTGCAGTGGGACATTCCAATGAGACAGGGATGTTATGGACGGTTACAGTTTCAGGGCATATTTGTGTGGAGTTCTGCATTGGTACTTTCCAGTGAGATTGGGTGGTTATGGAGGGTACCGGTTCATGGCATATTTGTGTGGAGTTCTGCAGTGGGACATTCCAATGAGACAGGGAGGTTATGGACGGTTACAGTTTCACGGCATATTTGTGAGGAGTTCTGCATTGGTACGTTCCAGTGAGACAGGGAGGTTATGGAGAGGTACAGGTTCAGCGCATATTTGTGTGTAGTTCTGCATTGGTACGTTCCAGTGAGACAAGGAGGTTATAGAGGGTACAGGTTCAGGGCATATTTGTGTGGAGTTCTGCAGTGGTACGTTCCAGTGAGACAGGGAGGATATGGACGGGTACAGGTTCAGGGCATATTTGTGTGGAGTTCTGCATTGGTACTTTCCAGTGTGACAGGGTGGTTATGGAGGGTACCGGTTCATTGCATATTTGTGTGGAGTTCTGCAGTGGGACATTCCAATGAGACAGGGAGGTTATGGACGGTTACAGTTTCAGGGCATATTTGTGAGGAGTTCTGCATTGGCACGCTCCAGTGAGACTGGGAGGTTATGGAGGAGTACAGGTTCAGGGCATATTTGTGTGTAGTTCTGCATTGGTACATTCCAGTGAGACAGGGAGGTTATGGAGGGTACAGGTTCAGGGCATATTTGTGTGGAGTTCTGTATTGGTACGTTCCAGTGAGACAAGGAGGTTATAGAGGGTACAGGTTCAGGGCATATTTGTGTGGAGTTCTGCAGTGGTACGTTCCAGTGAGACAGGGAGGATATGGATGGGTACAGGTTCAGGGCATATTTGTGTGGAGTTCTGCATTGGTACTTTCCAGTGAGATTGGGTGGTTATGGAGGGTACCGGTTCATGGCATATTTGTGTGGAGTTCTGCAGTCGGACATTCCAATGAGACAGGGAGGTTATGGACGGTTACAGTTTCACGGCATATTTGTGAGGAGTTCTGCATTGGTACGTTCCAGTGAGACTGGGAGGTTATGGAGGGTACCGGTTCATGGCATATTTGTGTGGATTTCTGCAGTGGGACATTCCAATGAGACAGGGAAGTTATGGACAGTTACAGTTTCAGGGCATATTTGTGAGGAGTTCTGCATTGGTACGTTCCAGTGAGACTGGGAGGTTATGGAGGGTACAGGTTCAGGGCATATTTGTGTGTAGTTCTGCATTTTTAAGTTCCAGTGAGAAAGGGAGGTTATGGAGGGAACAGGTTCAGGGCATATTTGTGTCGAGTTCTGCAGTGGTACGTTCCAGTGAGACATGGATGATATGGACGGGTACAGGTTCAGGGCATATTTGTGTGGAGATGTGCATTGGTACTTTCCAGTGAGACAGGGAGTCTATGGAGGGTACCGGTTCATGGCATATTTGTGTGGAGTTCTGCAGAGGTACGGTCCAATGAGACAGGGAGGTTATTGAGTGTACCGGTTCAGGGCATATTTGTGTGGAGTTCTGCATTGGTACGTTCCAGTGAGACAGGGAGGTTATGGACGGTTACAGTTTCAGGGCATATTTGTGAGGAGTTATGCATTGGTACGTTCCAGTGAGACTGGGAGGTTATGGAGGGTACAGGTTCAGGGCATATTTGTGTGTAGTTCTGCATTTTTAAGTTCCAGTGAGACAGGGAGGTTATGGAGGGAACAGGTTCAGGGCATATTTGTGTCGAGTTCTGCAATGCTACCTTCCAGTGAGACAGGCTGGTTATGCACGGTACAGGATCAGGGCATATCTGAGTGGAGTTCGGCATTGGTGCGTTCCAGTGAGACAGGGAGGTCATGCAGGGGTACAGGTTCAGGGAATATTTGTGTGGAGTTCTGCATTGCAACGTTCCAGTAAGACAGGGAGGTTATGGAGAGGTACAGGTTCAGGGCATATTTGTGTGGTGTTCTGCAATGGTACGTTCCAGTGAGACAGGGTGGTTATGCACGGTGCAGGATCAGGGCATATTTTTGTGGAGTTCTGCATTGGTACGTTCCAGTGAGACAGGGAGGTTATGGTAGGGTACAGGTTCAGGGAATATTTGTGTGTAGTTCTGCATTGGTACAATCCAGTGAGACAGAGAGGTTATGGAGGGTACAGGTTCAGGGCATATTTGTGTGGAGTTCTGCATTGGTACGTTCCAGTGAGACAAGGAGGTTATAGAGGGTACAGGTTCAGGGCATATTTGTGTGGAGTTCTGCAGTGGTACGTTCCAGTGAGACAGGGAGGATATGGATGGGTACAGGTTCAGGGCATATTTGTGTGGAGTTCTGCATTGGTACTTTCCAGTGAGACAGGGTGGTTATGGAGGGTACCGGTTCATGGCATATTTGTGTGGAGTTCTGCAGTGGGACATTCCAATGAGACAGGGAGGTTATGGACGGTTACAGTTTCACGGCATATTTGTGAGGAGTTCTGCATTGGTACGTTCCAGTGAGACTGGGAGGTTATGGAGGGTACCGGTTCATGGCATATTTGTGTGGAGTTCTGCAGTGGGACATTCCAATGAGACAGGGATGTTATGGACGGTTACAGTTTCAGGGCATATTTGTGTGGAGTTCTGCATTGGTACTTTCCAGTGAGATTGGGTGGTTATGGAGGGTACCGGTTCATGGCATATTTGTGTGGAGTTCTGCAGTGGGACATTCCAATGAGACAGGGAGGTTATGGACGGTTACAGTTTCACGGCATATTTGTGAGGAGTTCTGCATTGGTACGTTCCAGTGAGACAGGGAGGTTATGGAGAGGTACAGGTTCAGCGCATATTTGTGTGTAGTTCTGCATTGGTACGTTCCAGTGAGACAAGGAGGTTATAGAGGGTACAGGTTCAGGGCATATTTGTGTGGAGTTCTGCAGTGGTACGTTCCAGTGAGACAGGGAGGATATGGACGGGTACAGGTTCAGGGCATATTTGTGTGGAGTTCTGCATTGGTACTTTCCAGTGTGACAGGGTGGTTATGGAGGGTACCGGTTCATTGCATATTTGTGTGGAGTTCTGCAGTGGGACATTCCAATGAGACAGGGAGGTTATGGACGGTTACAGTTTCAGGGCATATTTGTGAGGAGTTCTGCATTGGCACGCTCCAGTGAGACTGGGAGGTTATGGAGGAGTACAGGTTCAGGGCATATTTGTGTGTAGTTCTGCATTGGTACATTCCAGTGAGACAGGGAGGTTATGGAGGGTACAGGTTCAGGGCATATTTGTGTGGAGTTCTGTATTGGTACGTTCCAGTGAGACAAGGAGGTTATAGAGGGTACAGGTTCAGGGCATATTTGTGTGGAGTTCTGCAGTGGTACGTTCCAGTGAGACAGGGAGGATATGGATGGGTACAGGTTCAGGGCATATTTGTGTGGAGTTCTGCATTGGTACTTTCCAGTGAGATTGGGTGGTTATGGAGGGTACCGGTTCATGGCATATTTGTGTGGAGTTCTGCAGTGGGACATTCCAATGAGACAGGGAGGTTATGGACGGTTACAGTTTCACGGCATATTTGTGAGGAGTTCTGCATTGGTACGTTCCAGTGAGACTGGGAGGTTATGGAGGGTACCGGTTCATGGCATATTTGTGTGGATTTCTGCAGTGGGACATTCCAATGAGACAGGGAAGTTATGGACAGTTACAGTTTCAGGGCATATTTGTGAGGAGTTCTGCATTGGTACGTTCCAGTGAGACTGGGAGGTTATGGAGGGTACAGGTGCAGGGCATATTTGTGTGTAGTTCTGCATTTTTAAGTTCCAGTGAGAAAGGGAGGTTATGGAGGGAACAGGTTCAGGGCATATTTGTGTCGAGTTCTGCAGTGGTACGTTCCAGTGAGACATGGATGATATGGACGGGTACAGGTTCAGGGCATATTTGTGTGGGGATGTGCATTGGTACTTTCCAGTGAGACAGGGAGTCTATGGAGGGTACCGGTTCATGGCATATTTGTGTGGAGTTCTGCAGAGGTACGGTCCAATGAGACAGGGAGGTTATTGAGTGTACCGGTTCAGGGCATATTTGTGTGGTGTTCTGCATTGGTACGTTCCAGTGAGACAGGGAGGTTATGGACGGTTACAGTTTCAGGGCATATTTGTGAGGAGTTATGCATTGGTACGTTCCAGTGAGACTGGGAGGTTATGGAGGGTACAGGTTCAGGGCATATTTGTGTGTAGTTCTGCATTTTTAAGTTCCAGTGAGACAGGGAGGTTATGGAGGGAACAGGTTCAGGGCATATTTGTGTCGAGTTCTGCAATGCTACCTTCCAGTGAGACAGGCTGGTTATGCACGGTACAGGATCAGGGCATATCTGAGTGGAGTTCGGCATTGGTGCGTTCCAGTGAGACAGGGAGGTCATGGAGGGGTACAGGTTCAGGGAATATTTGTGGGGAGTTATGCATTGGTAAGTTCCAGTGAGACAGGGAGGTTATGGAGGGGTACAGGTTCAGGGCAAATTTGTGTGGAGTTCTGCATTGGTGCGTTCCAGTAAGACAGGGAGGTTATGGAGAGGTACAGGTTCAGGGCATATTTGTGTGGAGTTCTGCATTGCAACGTTCCAGTAAGACAGGGAGGTTATGGAGAGGTACAGGTTCAGGGCATATTTGTGTGGTGTTCTGCAATGGTACGTTCCAGTGAGACAGGGTGGTTATGCACGGTACAGGATCAGGGCATATTTTTGTGGAGTTCTGCATTGGTACGTTCCAGTGAGACAGGGAGGTTATGGTCGGGTACAGGTTCAGGGAATATTTGTGTGTAGTTCTGCATTGGTACATTCCAGTGAGACAGGGAGGTTATGGAGGGTACAGGTTCAGGGCATATTTGTGTGGAGTTCTGCATTATTACGTTCCAGTGAGACAAGGAGGTTATAGAGGGTACAGGTTCAGGGCATATTTGTGTGGAGTTCTGCAGTGGTACGTTCCAGTGAGACAGGGAGGATATGGATGGGTACAGGTTCAGGGCATATTTGTGTGGAGTTCTGCATTGGTACTTTCCAGTGAGACAGGGTGGTTATGGAGGGTACCGGTTCATGGCATATTTGTGTGGAGTTCTGCAGTGGGACATTCCAATGAGACAGGGAGGTTATGGACGGTTACAGTTTCACGGCATATTTGTGTGGAGTTCTGCATTGGTACGTTCCAGTGAGACAAGGAGGTTATAGAGGGTACAGGTTCAGGGCATATTTGTGTGGAGTTCTGCAGTGGTACGTTCCAGTGAGACAGGGAGGATATGGATGGGTACAGGTTCAGGGCATATTTGTGTGGAGTTCTGCATTGGTACGTTCCAGTGAGACTGGGATGTTATGGAGGGTACAGGTTCAGGGCATATTTGTGTGTAGTTCTGCATTTTTAAGTTCCAGTGAGAAAGGGAGGTTATGGAGGGAACAGGTTCAGGGCATATTTGTGTCGAGTTCTGCAGTGGTACGTTCCAGTGAGACATGGATGATATGGACGGGTACAGGTTCAGGGCATATTTGTGTGGAGATGTGCATTGGTACTTTCCAGTGAGACAGGGAGTCTATGGAGGGTACCGGTTCATGGCATATTTGTGTGGAGTTCTGCAGAGGTACGGTCCAATGAGACAGGGAGGTTATTGAGTGTACCGGTTCAGGGCATATTTGTGTGGAGTTCTGCATTGGTACGTTCCAGTGAGACAGGGAGGTTATGGACGGTTACAGTTTCAGGGCATATTTGTGAGGAGTTATGCATTGGTACGTTCCAGTGAGACTGGGAGGTTATGGAGGGTACAGGTTCAGGGCATATTTGTGTGTAGTTCTGCATTTTTAAGTTCCAGTGAGACAGGGAGGTTATGGAGGGAACAGGTTCAGGGCATATTTGTGTCGAGTTCTGCAATGCTACCTTCCAGTGAGACAGGCTGGTTATGCACGGTACAGGATCAGGGCATATCTGAGTGGAGTTCGGCATTGGTGCGTTCCAGTGAGACAGGGAGGTCATGGAGGGGTACAGGTTCAGGGAATATTTGTGGGGAGTTATGCATTGGTAAGTTCCAGTGAGACAGGGAGGTTATGGAGGGGTACAGGTTCAGGGCAAATTTGTGTGGAGTTCTGCATTGGTGCGTTCCAGTAAGACAGCGAGGTTATGGAGAGGTACAGGTTCAGGGCATATTTGTGTGGAGTTCTGCATTGCAACGTTCCAGTAAGACAGGGAGGTTATGGAGAGGTACAGGTTCAGGGCATATTTGTGTGGTGTTCTGCAATGGTACGTTCCAGTGAGACAGGGTGGTTATGCACGGTACAGGATCAGGGCATATTTTTGTGGAGTTCTGCATTGGTACGTTCCAGTGAGACAGGGAGGTTATGGTAGGGTACAGGTTCAGGGAATATTTGTGTGTAGTTCTGCATTGGTACATTCCAGTGAGACAGAGAGGTTATGGAGGGTACAGGTTCAGGGCATATTTGTGTGGAGTTCTGCATTGGTACGTTCCAGTGAGACAAGGAGGTTATAGAGGGTACAGGTTCAGGGCATATTTGTGTGGAGTTCTGCAGTGGTACGTTCCAGTGAGACAGGGAGGATATGGATGGGTACAGGTTCAGGGCATATTTGTGTGGAGTTCTGCATTGGTACTTTCCAGTGAGACAGGGTGGTTATGGAGGGTACCGGTTCATGGCATATTTGTGTGGAGTTCTGCAGTGGGACATTCCAATGAGACAGGGAGGTTATGGACGGTTACAGTTTCACGGCATATTTGTGTGGAGTTCTGCATTGGTACGTTCCAGTGAGACTGGGAGGTTATGGAGGGTACCGGTTCATGGCATATTTGTGTGGAGTTCTGCAGTGGGACATTCCAATGAGACAGGGATGTTATGGACGGTTACAGTTTCAGGGCATATTTGTGTGGAGTTCTGCATTGGTACTTTCCAGTGAGATTGGGTGGTTATGGAGGGTACCGGTTCATGGCATATTTGTGTGGAGTTCTGCAGTGGGACATTCCAATGAGACAGGGAGGTTATGGACGGTTACAGTTTCACGGCATATTTGTGAGGAGTTCTGCATTGGTACGTTCCAGTGAGACAGGGAGGTTATGGAGAGGTACAGGTTCAGCGCATATTTGTGTGTAGTTCTGCATTGGTACGTTCCAGTGAGACAAGGAGGTTATAGAGGGTACAGGTTCAGGGCATATTTGTGTGGAGTTCTGCAGTGGTACGTTCCAGTGAGACAGGGAGGATATGGACGGGTACAGGTTCAGGGCATATTTGTGTGGAGTTCTGCATTGGTACTTTCCAGTGTGACAGGGTGGTTATGGAGGGTACCGGTTCATTGCATATTTGTGTGGAGTTCTGCAGTGGGACATTCCAATGAGACAGGGAGGTTATGGACGGTTACAGTTTCAGGGCATATTTGTGAGGAGTTCTGCATTGGCACGCTCCAGTGAGACTGGGAGGTTATGGAGGAGTACAGGTTCAGGGCATATTTGTGTGTAGTTCTGCATTGGTACATTCCAGTGAGACAGGGAGGTTATGGAGGGTACAGGTTCAGGGCATATTTGTGTGGAGTTCTGTATTGGTACGTTCCAGTGAGACAAGGAGGTTATAGAGGGTACAGGTTCAGGGCATATTTGTGTGGAGTTCTGCAGTGGTACGTTCCAGTGAGACAGGGAGGATATGGATGGGTACAGGTTCAGGGCATATTTGTGTGGAGTTCTGCATTGGTACTTTCCAGTGAGACAGGGTGGTTATGGAGGGTACCGGTTCATGGCATATTTGTGTGGAGTTCTGCAGTGGGACATTCCAATGAGACAGGGAGGTTATGGACGGTTACAGTTTCACGGCATATTTGTGAGGAGTTCTGCATTGGTACGTTCCAGTGAGACTGGGAGGTTATGGAGGGTACCGGTTCATGGCATATTTGTGTGGATTTCTGCAGTGGGACATTCCAATGAGACAGGGAAGTTATGGACAGTTACAGTTTCAGGGCATATTTGTGAGGAGTTCTGCATTGGTACGTTCCAGTGAGACTGGGAGGTTATGGAGGGTACAGGTTCAGGGCATATTTGTGTGTAGTTCTGCATTTTTAAGTTCCAGTGAGAAAGGGAGGTTATGGAGGGAACAGGTTCAGGGCATATTTGTGTCGAGTTCTGCAGTGGTACGTTCCAGTGAGACATGGATGATATGGACGGGTACAGGTTCAGGGCATATTTGTGTGGAGATGTGCATTGGTACTTTCCAGTGAGACAGGGAGTCTATGGAGGGTACCGGTTCATGGCATATTTGTGTGGAGTTCTGCAGAGGTACGGTCCAATGAGACAGGGAGGTTATTGAGTGTACCGGTTCAGGGCATATTTGTGTGGAGTTCTGCATTGGTACGTTCCAGTGAGACAGGGAGGTTATGGACGGTTACAGTTTCAGGGCATATTTGTGAGGAGTTCTTCATTGGTACGTTCCAGTGAGACTGGGAGGTTATGGAGGGTACAGGTTCAGGGCATATTTGTGTGTAGTTCTGCAATGCTACCTTCCAGTGAGACAGGCTGGTTATGCACGGTACAGGATCAGGGCATATCTGAGTGGAGTTCGGCATTGGTGCGTTCCAGTGAGACAGGGAGGTCATGGAGGGGTACAGGTTCAGGGAATATTTGTGGGGAGTTATGCATTGGTAAGTTCCAGTGAGACAGGGAGGTTATGGAGGGGTACAGGTTCAGGGCAAATTTGTGTGGAGTTCTGCATTGGTGCGTTCCAGTAAGACAGGGAGGTTATGGAGAGGTACAGGTTCAGGGCATATTTGTGTGGAGTTCTACATTGCAACGTTCCAGTAAGACAGGGAGGTTATGGAGAGGTACAGGTTCAGGGCATATTTGTGTGGTGTTCTGCAATGGTACGTTCCAGTGAGACAGGGTGGTTATGCACGGTACAGGATCAGGGCATATTTTTGTGGAGTTCTGCATTGGTACGTTCCAGTGAGACAGGGAGGTTATGGTCGGGTACAGGTTCAGGGAATATTTGTGTGTAGTTCTGCATTGGTACATTCCAGTGAGACAGGGAGGTTATGGAGGGTACAGGTTCAGGGCATATTTGTGTGGAGTTCTGCATTGGTACGTTCCAGTGAGACAAGGAGGTTATAGAGGGTACAGGTTCAGGGCATATTTGTGTGGAGTTCTGCAGTGGTACGTTCCAGTGAGACAGGGAGGATATGGATGGGTACAGGTTCAGGGCATATTTGTGTGGAGTTCTGCATTGGTACTTTCCAGTGAGACAGGGTGGTTATGGAGGGTACCGGTTCATGGCATATTTGTGTGGAGTTCTGCAGTGGGACATTCCAATGAGACAGGGAGGTTATGGACGGTTACAGTTTCACGGCATATTTGTGAGGAGTTCTGCATTGGTACGTCCCAGTGAGACTGGGAGGTTATGGAGGGTACCGGTTCATGGCATATTTGTGTGGAGTTCTGCAGTGGGACATTCCAATGAGACAGGGATGTTATGGACGGTTACAGTTTCAGGGCATATTTGTGTGGAGTTCTGCATTGGTACTTTCCAGTGAGATTGGGTGGTTATGGAGGGTACCGGTTCATGGCATATTTGTGTGGAGTTCTGCAGTGGGACATTCCAATGAGACAGGGAGGTTATGGACGGTTACAGTTTCACGGCATATTTGTGAGGAGTTCTGCATTGGTACGTTCCAGTGAGACAGGGAGGTTATGGAGAGGTACAGGTTCAGCGCATATTTGTGTGTAGTTCTGCATTGGTACGTTCCAGTGAGACAAGGAGGTTATAGAGGGTACAGGTTCAGGGCATATTTGTGTGGAGTTCTGCAGTGGTACGTTCCAGTGAGACAGGGAGGATATGGACGGGTACAGGTTCAGGGCATATTTGTGTGGAGTTCTGCATTGGTACTTTCCAGTGTGACAGGGTGGTTATGGAGGGTACCGGTTCATTGCATATTTGTGTGGAGTTCTGCAGTGGGACATTCCAATGAGACAGGGAGGTTATGGACGGTTACAGTTTCAGGGCATATTTGTGAGGAGTTCTGCATTGGCACGCTCCAGTGAGACTGGGAGGTTATGGAGGAGTACAGGTTCAGGGCATATTTGTGTGTAGTTCTGCATTGGTACATTCCAGTGAGACAGGGAGGTTATGGAGGGTACAGGTTCAGGGCATATTTGTGTGGAGTTCTGTATTGGTACGTTCCAGTGAGACAAGGAGGTTATAGAGGGTACAGGTTCAGGGCATATTTGTGTGGAGTTCTGCAGTGGTACGTTCCAGTGAGACAGGGAGGATATGGATGGGTACAGGTTCAGGGCATATTTGTGTGGAGTTCTGCATTGGTACTTTCCAGTGAGACAGGGTGGTTATGGAGGGTACCGGTTCATGGCATATTTGTGTGGAGTTCTGCAGTGGGACATTCCAATGAGACAGGGAGGTTATGGACGGTTACAGTTTCACGGCATATTTGTGAGGAGTTCTGCATTGGTACGTTCCAGTGAGACTGGGAGGTTATGGAGGGTACCGGTTCATGGCATATTTGTGTGGATTTCTGCAGTGGGACATTCCAATGAGACAGGGAAGTTATGGACAGTTACAGTTTCAGGGCATATTTGTGAGGAGTTCTGCATTGGTACGTTCCAGTGAGACTGGGAGGTTATGGAGGGTACAGGTTCAGGGCATATTTGTGTGTAGTTCTGCATTTTTAAGTTCCAGTGAGAAAGGGAGGTTATGGAGGGAACAGGTTCAGGGCATATTTGTGTCGAGTTCTGCAGTGGTACGTTCCAGTGAGACATGGATGATATGGACGGGTACAGGTTCAGGGCATATTTGTGTGGAGATGTGCGTTGGTACTTTCCAGTGAGACAGGGAGTCTATGGAGGGTACCGGTTCATGGCATATTTGTGTGGAGTTCTGCAGAGGTACGGTCCAATGAGACAGGGAGGTTATTGAGTGTACCGGTTCAGGGCATATTTGTGTGGAGTTCTGCATTGGTACGTTCCAGTGAGACAGGGAGGTTATGGACGGTTACAGTTTCAGGGCATATTTGTGAGGAGTTCTGCATTGGTACGTTCCAGTGAGACTGGGAGGTTATGGAGGGTACAGGTTCAGGGCATATTTGTGTGTAGTTCTGCATTTTTAAGTTCCAGTGAGACAGGGAGGTTATGGAGGGAACAGGTTCAGGGCATATTTGTGTCGAGTTCTGCAATGCTACCTTCCAGTGAGACAGGCTGGTTATGCACGGTACAGGATCAGGGCATATCTGAGTGGAGTTCGGCATTGGTGCGTTCCAGTGAGACAGGGAGGTCATGGAGGGATACAGGTTCAGGGAATATTTGTGGGGAGTTATGCATTGGTAAGTTCCAGTGAGACAGGGAGGTTATGGAGGGGTACAGGTTCAGGGCAAATTTGTGTGGAGTTCTGCATTGGTGCGTTCCAGTAAGACAGGGAGGTTATGGAGAGGTACAGGTTCAGGGCATATTTGTGTGGAGTTCTGCATTGCAACGTTCCAGTAAGACAGGGAGGTTATGGAGAGGTACAGGTTCAGGGCATATTTGTGTGGTGTTCTGCAATGGTACGTTCCAGTGAGACAGGGTGGTTATGCACGGTACAGGATCAGGGCATATTTTTGTGGAGTTCTGCATTGGTACGTTCCAGTGAGACAGGGAGGTTATGGTCGGGTACAGGTTCAGGGAATATTTGTGTGTAGTTCTGCATTGGTACATTCCAGTGAGACAGGGAGGTTATGGAGGGTACAGGTTCAGGGCATATTTGTGTGGAGTTCTGCATTGGTACGTTCCAGTGAAACAAGGAGGTTATAGAGGGTACAGGTTCAGGGCATATTTGTGTGGAGTTCTGCAGTGGTACGTTCCAGTGAGACAGGGAGGATATGGATGGGTACAGGTTCAGGGCATATTTGTGTGGAGTTCTGCATTGGTACTTTCCAGTGAGACAGGGTGGTTATGGAGGGTACCGGTTCATGGCATATTTGTGTGGAGTTCTGCAGTGGGACATTCCAATGAGACAGGGAGGTTATGGACGGTTACAGTTTCACGGCATATTTGTGAGGAGTTCTGCATTGGTACGTCCCAGTGAGACTGGGAGGTTATGGAGGGTACCGGTTCATGGCATATTTGTGTGGAGTTCTGCAGTGGGACATTCCAATGAGACAGGGATGTTATGGACGGTTACAGTTTCAGGGCATATTTGTGTGGAGTTCTGCATTGGTACTTTCCAGTGAGTTTGGGTGGTTATGGAGGGTACCGGTTCATGGCATATTTGTGTGGAGTTCTGCAGTGGGACATTCCAAGGAGACAGGGAGGTTATGGATGGGTTACAGTTTCACGGCATATTTGTGAGGAGTTCTGCATTGGTACGTTCCAGTGAGACTGGGAGGTTATGGAGGGTACCGGTTCATGGCATATTTGTGTGGATTTCTGCAGTGGGACATTCCAATGAGACAGGGAGGTTATGGACGGTTACAGTTTCAGGCATATTTGTGAGGAGTTCTGCATTGGTACGTTCCAGTGAGACAGGGAGGTAATGGAGGGTACAGGTTCAGGGCATATTTGTGTGTAGTTCTGCATTTTTAAGTTCCAGTGAGACAGGGAGGTTATGGAGGGAACAGGTTCAGGGCATATTTGTGTCGAGTTCTGCAGTGGCACGTTCCAGTGAGACATGGATGATATGGACGGGTACAGGTTCAGGGCATATTTGTGTGGAGATGTGCATTGGTACTTTCCAGTGAGACAGGGAGTCTATGTAGGGTACCGGTTCATGGCATATTTGTGTGGAGTTCTGCAGAGGTACGGTCCAATGAGACAGGGAGGTTATTGAGTGTACCGGTTCAGGGCATATTTGTGTGGAGTTCTGCATTGGTACGTTCCAGTGAGACAGGGAGGTTATGGACGGTTACAGTTTCAGGGCATATTTGTGAGGAGTTCTGCATTGGTACGTTCCAGTGAGACTGGGAGGTTATGGAGGGTACAGGTTCAGGGAATATTTGTCTGTAGTTCTGCATTGGTACATTCCAGTGAGACAGGGAGGTTATGGAGGGTACAGGTTCAGGGCATATTTGTGTGGAGTTCTGCATTGGTACGTTCCAGTGAGACATGGAGGTTATAGAGGGTACAGGTTCAGGGCATATTTGTGTGGAGTTCTGCAGTGGTACGTTCCAGTGAGACAGGGAGGATATGGATGGGTACAGGTTCAGGGCATATTTGTGTGGAGTTCTACATTGGTACTTTCCAGTGAGACAGGGTGGTTATGGAGGGTACCGGTTCATGGCATATTTGTGTGGAGTTCTGCAGTGGGACATTCCAATGAGACAGGGATGTTATGGACGGTTACAGTTTCAGGGCATATTTGTGTGGAGTTCTGCATTGGTACTTTCCAGTGAGATTGGGTGGTTATGGAGGGTACCGGTTCATGGCATATTTGTGTGGAGTTCTGCAGTGGGACATTCCAATGAGACAGGGAGGTTATGGACGGTTACAGTTTCACGGCATATTTGTGAGGAGTTCTGCATTGGTACGTTCCAGTGAGACTGGGAGGTTATGGAGGGTACCGGTTCATGGCATATTTGTGTGGAGTTCTGCAGTGGGACATTCCAATGAGACAGGGAGGTTATGGACGGTTACAGTTTCAGGGCATATTTGTGAGGAGTTCTGCATTGGTATGTTCCAGTGAGACTGGGAGGTTATGGAGGGAACAGTTTCAGGGCATGTTTGTGTGTAGTTCTGCATTTTTAAGTTCCAGTGAGACAGGGAGGTTATGGAGGGAACAGGTTCAGGGCATATTTGTGTCGAGTTCTGCAATGCTACGTTCCAGTGAGACAGGGAGGTTATGCACGGTACAGGATCAGGGCATATCTGAGTGGAGTTCGGCATTGGTGCGTTCCAGTGAGAGAGGGATGTCATGGAGGGGTACAGGTTCAGGGCATATTTGTGGGGAGTTCTGCATTGGTACGTTCCAGTGAGACAGGGAGGTTATGGAAGGGTACAGGTTCAGTGCATATTTGTGTTGAGTTCTGCATTGGTACGTTCTAGTGAGACAGGGAGGTTATGGAGGGGTACAGGTTCAGGGTATATTTGTGTCGAGCTCTGCGTTGGTACGTTCCCGTGTGATTGGGAGGTTATGGAGGGGTACAGGTTCATGGCAAATTTGTGTGGAGTTCTGCATTGGTGCGTTCTAGTGAGACTAGGAGGTTATGGGCGGGTACACGTTCAGGGCATATTTGTGTGGAATTCTGCATTGGTACGTTCCAGTGAGACAGGGAGGTTATGGAGTGTACCGGTTCAGGGCATATTTGTGTTGAGTTCTGCATTGGTACGTTCCAGTGAGAATGGGATGTTATGGAGGGTACAGGTTCAGGGCATATTTGTGTGTAGTTCTGCATTGGTACGTTCCAGTGAGACAGGGAGGATATGGATGGGTACAGGTTCAGGGCATATTTGTGTGGAGTTCTGCATTGGTACGTTCCAGTGAGACTGGGATGTTATGGAGGGTACAGGTTCAGGGCATATTTGTGTGTAGTTCTGCATTTTTAAGTTCCAGTGAGACAGGGAGGTTATGGAGGGAACAGGTTCAGGGCATATTTGTGTCGAGTTCTGCAATGCTACGTTCCAGTGAGACAGGCTGGTTATGCACGGTACAGGATCAGGGCATATCTGAGTGGAGTTCGGCATTGGTGCGTTCCAGTGAGACAGGGAGGTCATGGAGGGGTACAGGTTCAGGGAATATTTGTGGGGAGTTATGCATTGGTAAGTTCCAGTGAGACAGGGAGGTTGTGGAGGGGTACAGGTTCAGGGCAAATTTGTGTGGAGTTCTGCATTGGTGCGTTCCAGTAAGACAGGGAGGTTATGGAGAGGTACAGGTTCAGGGCATATTTGTGTGGAGTTCTGCATTGCAACGTTCCAGAAAGACAGGGAGGTTATGGAGAGGTACAGGTTCAGGGCATATTTGTGTGGTGTTCTGCAATGGTACGTTCCAGTGAGACAGGGTGGTTATGCACGGTACAGGATCAGGGCATATTTTTGTGGAGTTCTGCATTGGTACGTTCCAGTGAGACAGGGAGGTTATGGTCGGGTACAGGTTCAGGGAATATTTGTGTGTAGTTCTGCATTGGTACATTCCAGTGAGACAGGGAGGTTATGGAGGGTACAGGTTCAGGGCATATTTGTGTGGAGTTCTGCATTGGTACGTTCCAGTGAGACTGGGAGGTTATGGAGGGTACCGGTTCATGGCATATTTGTGTGGATTTCTGCAGTGGGACATTCCAATGAGACAGGGAAGTTATGGACAGTTACAGTTTCAGGGCATATTTGTGAGGAGTTCTGCATTGGTACGTTCCAGTGAGACTGGGAGGTTATGGAGGGTACAGGTTCAGGGCATATTTGTGTGTAGTTCTGCATTTTTAAGTTCCAGTGAGAAAGGGAGGTTATGGAGGGAACAGGTTCAGGGCATATTTGTGTCGAGTTCTGCAGTGGTACGTTCCAGTGAGACATGGATGATATGGACGGGTACAGGTTCAGGGCATATTTGTGTGGAGATGTGCATTGGTACTTTCCAGTGAGACAGGGAGTCTATGGAGGGTACCGGTTCATGGCATATTTGTGTGGAGTTCTGCAGAGGTACGGTCCAATGAGACAGGGAGGTTATTGAGTGTACCGGTTCAGGGCATATTTGTGTGGAGTTCTGCATTGGTACGTTCCAGTGAGACAGGGAGGTTATGGACGGTTACAGTTTCAGGGCATATTTGTGAGGAGTTCTTCATTGGTACGTTCCAGTGAGACTGGGAGGTTATGGAGGGTACAGGTTCAGGGCATATTTGTGTGTAGTTCTGCAATGCTACCTTCCAGTGAGACAGGCTGGTTATGCACGGTACAGGATCAGGGCATATCTGAGTGGAGTTCGGCATTGGTGCGTTCCAGTGAGACAGGGAGGTCATGGAGGGGTACAGGTTCAGGGAATATTTGTGGGGAGTTATGCATTGGTAAGTTCCAGTGAGACAGGGAGGTTATGGAGGGGTACAGGTTCAGGGCAAATTTGTGTGGAGTTCTGCATTGGTGCGTTCCAGTAAGACAGGGAGGTTATGGAGAGGTACAGGTTCAGGGCATATTTGTGTGGAGTTCTACATTGCAACGTTCCAGTAAGACAGGGAGGTTATGGAGAGGTACAGGTTCAGGGCATATTTGTGTGGTGTTCTGCAATGGTACGTTCCAGTGAGACAGGGTGGTTATGCACGGTACAGGATCAGGGCATATTTTTGTGGAGTTCTGCATTGGTACGTTCCAGTGAGACAGGGAGGTTATGGTCGGGTACAGGTTCAGGGAATATTTGTGTGTAGTTCTGCATTGGTACATTCCAGTGAGACAGGGAGGTTATGGAGGGTACAGGTTCAGGGCATATTTGTGTGGAGTTCTGCATTGGTACGTTCCAGTGAGACAAGGAGGTTATAGAGGGTACAGGTTCAGGGCATATTTGTGTGGAGTTCTGCAGTGGTACGTTCCAGTGAGACAGGGAGGATATGGATGGGTACAGGTTCAGGGCATATTTGTGTGGAGTTCTGCATTGGTACTTTCCAGTGAGACAGGGTGGTTATGGAGGGTACCGGTTCATGGCATATTTGTGTGGAGTTCTGCAGTGGGACATTCCAATGAGACAGGGAGGTTATGGACGGTTACAGTTTCACGGCATATTTGTGAGGAGTTCTGCATTGGTACGTCCCAGTGAGACTGGGAGGTTATGGAGGGTACCGGTTCATGGCATATTTGTGTGGAGTTCTGCAGTGGGACATTCCAATGAGACAGGGATGTTATGGACGGTTACAGTTTCAGGGCATATTTGTGTGGAGTTCTGCATTGGTACTTTCCAGTGAGATTGGGTGGTTATGGAGGGTACCGGTTCATGGCATATTTGTGTGGAGTTCTGCAGTGGGACATTCCAATGAGACAGGGAGGTTATGGACGGTTACAGTTTCACGGCATATTTGTGAGGAGTTCTGCATTGGTACGTTCCAGTGAGACAGGGAGGTTATGGAGAGGTACAGGTTCAGCGCATATTTGTGTGTAGTTCTGCATTGGTACGTTCCAGTGAGACAAGGAGGTTATAGAGGGTACAGGTTCAGGGCATATTTGTGTGGAGTTCTGCAGTGGTACGTTCCAGTGAGACAGGGAGGATATGGACGGGTACAGGTTCAGGGCATATTTGTGTGGAGTTCTGCATTGGTACTTTCCAGTGTGACAGGGTGGTTATGGAGGGTACCGGTTCATTGCATATTTGTGTGGAGTTCTGCAGTGGGACATTCCAATGAGACAGGGAGGTTATGGACGGTTACAGTTTCAGGGCATATTTGTGAGGAGTTCTGCATTGGCACGCTCCAGTGAGACTGGGAGGTTATGGAGGAGTACAGGTTCAGGGCATATTTGTGTGTAGTTCTGCATTGGTACATTCCAGTGAGACAGGGAGGTTATGGAGGGTACAGGTTCAGGGCATATTTGTGTGGAGTTCTGTATTGGTACGTTCCAGTGAGACAAGGAGGTTATAGAGGGTACAGGTTCAGGGCATATTTGTGTGGAGTTCTGCAGTGGTACGTTCCAGTGAGACAGGGAGGATATGGATGGGTACAGGTTCAGGGCATATTTGTGTGGAGTTCTGCATTGGTACTTTCCAGTGAGACAGGGTGGTTATGGAGGGTACCGGTTCATGGCATATTTGTGTTGAGTTCTGCAGTGGGACATTCCAATGAGACAGGGAGGTTATGGACGGTTACAGTTTCACGGCATATTTGTGAGGAGTTCTGCATTGGTACGTTCCAGTGAGACTGGGAGGTTATGGAGGGTACCGGTTCATGGCATATTTGTGTGGATTTCTGCAGTGGGACATTCCAATGAGACAGGGAAGTTATGGACAGTTACAGTTTCAGGGCATATTTGTGAGGAGTTCTGCATTGGTACGTTCCAGTGAGACTGGGAGGTTATGGAGGGTACAGGTTCAGGGCATATTTGTGTGTAGTTCTGCATTTTTAAGTTCCAGTGAGAAAGGGAGGTTATGGAGGGAACAGGTTCAGGGCATATTTGTGTCGAGTTCTGCAGTGGTACGTTCCAGTGAGACATGGATGATATGGACGGGTACAGGTTCAGGGCATATTTGTGTGGAGATGTGCGTTGGTACTTTCCAGTGAGACAGGGAGTCTATGGAGGGTACCGGTTCATGGCATATTTGTGTGGAGTTCTGCAGAGGTACGGTCCAATGAGACAGGGAGGTTATTGAGTGTACCGGTTCAGGGCATATTTGTGTGGAGTTCTGCATTGGTACGTTCCAGTGAGACAGGGAGGTTATGGACGGTTACAGTTTCAGGGCATATTTGTGAGGAGTTCTGCATTGGTACGTTCCAGTGAGACTGGGAGGTTATGGAGGGTACAGGTTCAGGGCATATTTGTGTGTAGTTCTGCATTTTTAAGTTCCAGTGAGACAGGGAGGTTATGGAGGGAACAGGTTCAGGGCATATTTGTGTCGAGTTCTGCAATGCTACCTTCCAGTGAGACAGGCTGGTTATGCACGGTACAGGATCAGGGCATATCTGAGTGGAGTTCGGCATTGGTGCGTTCCAGTGAGACAGGGAGGTCATGGAGGGATACAGGTTCAGGGAATATTTGTGGGGAGTTATGCATTGGTAAGTTCCAGTGAGACAGGGAGGTTATGGAGGGGTACAGGTTCAGGGCAAATTTGTGTGGAGTTCTGCATTGGTGCGTTCCAGTAAGACAGGGAGGTTATGGAGAGGTACAGGTTCAGGGCATATTTGTGTGGAGTTCTGCATTGCAACGTTCCAGTAAGACAGGGAGGTTATGGAGAGGTACAGGATCAGGGCATATTTGTGTGGTGTTCTGCAATGGTACGTTCCAGTGAGACAGGGTGGTTATGCACGGTACAGGATCAGGGCATATTTTTGTGGAGTTCTGCATTGGTACGTTCCAGTGAGACAGGGAGGTTATGGTCGGGTACAGGTTCAGGGAATATTTGTGTGTAGTTCTGCATTGGTACATTCCAGTGAGACAGGGAGGTTATGGAGGGTACAGGTTCAGGGCATATTTGTGTGGAGTTCTGCATTGGTACGTTCCAGTGAAACAAGGAGGTTATAGAGGGTACAGGTTCAGGGCATATTTGTGTGGAGTTCTGCAGTGGTACGTTCCAGTGAGACAGGGAGGATATGGATGGGTACAGGTTCAGGGCATATTTGTGTGGAGTTCTGCATTGGTACTTTCCAGTGAGACAGGGTGGTTATGGAGGGTACCGGTTCATGGCATATTTGTGTGGAGTTCTGCAGTGGGACATTCCAATGAGACAGGGAGGTTATGGACGGTTACAGTTTCACGGCATATTTGTGAGGAGTTCTGCATTGGTACGTCCCAGTGAGACTGGGAGGTTATGGAGGGTACCGGTTCATGGCATATTTGTGTGGAGTTCTGCAGTGGGACATTCCAATGAGACAGGGATGTTATGGACGGTTACAGTTTCAGGGCATATTTGTGTGGAGTTCTGCATTGGTACTTTCCAGTGAGTTTGGGTGGTTATGGAGGGTACCGGTTCATGGCATATTTGTGTGGAGTTCTGCAGTGGGACATTCCAAGGAGACAGGGAGGTTATGGATGGGTTACAGTTTCACGGCATATTTGTGAGGAGTTCTGCATTGGTACGTTCCAGTGAGACTGGGAGGTTATGGAGGGTACCGGTTCATGGCATATTTGTGTGGATTTCTGCAGTGGGACATTCCAATGAGACAGGGAGGTTATGGACGGTTACAGTTTCAGGGCATATTTGTGAGGAGTTCTGCATTGGTACGTTCCAGTGAGACAGGGAGGTAATGGAGGGTACAGGTTCAGGGCATATTTGTGTGTAGTTCTGCATTTTTAAGTTCCAGTGAGACAGGGAGGTTATGGAGGGAACAGGTTCAGGGCATATTTGTGTCGAGTTCTGCAGTGGCACGTTCCAGTGAGACATGGATGATATGGACGGGTACAGGTTCAGGGCATATTTGTGTGGAGATGTGCATTGGTACTTTCCAGTGAGACAGGGAGTCTATGTAGGGTACCGGTTCATGGCATATTTGTGTGGAGTTCTGCAGAGGTACGGTCCAATGAGACAGGGAGGTTATTGAGTGTACCGGTTCAGGGCATATTTGTGTGGAGTTCTGCATTGGTACGTTCCAGTGAGACAGGGAGGTTATGGACGGTTACAGTTTCAGGGCATATTTGTGAGGAGTTCTGCATTGGTACGTTCCAGTGAGACTGGGAGGTTATGGAGGGTACAGGTTCAGGGCATATTTGTGTGTAGTTCTGCATTTTTAAGTTCCAGTGAGACAGGGAGGTTATGGAGGGAACAGGTTCAGGGCATATTTGTGTCGAGTTCTGCAATGCTACCTTCCAGTGAGACAGGCTGGTTATGCACGGTACAGGATCAGGGCATATCTGAGTGGAGTTCGGCATTGGTGCGTTCCAGTGAGACAGGGAGGTCATGGAGGGATACAGGTTCAGGGAATATTTGTGGGGAGTTATGCATTGGTAAGTTCCAGTGAGACAGGGAGGTTATGGAGGGGTACAGGTTCAGGGCAAATTTGTGTGGAGTTCTGCATTGGTGCGTTCCAGTAAGACAGGGAGGTTATGGAGAGGTACAGGTTCAGGGCATATTTGTGTGGAGTTCTGCATTGCAACGTTCCAGTAAGACAGGGAGGTTATGGAGAGGTACAGGATCAGGGCATATTTGTGTGGTGTTCTGCAATGGTACGTTCCAGTGAGACAGGGTGGTTATGCACGGTACAGGATCAGGGCATATTTTTGTGGAGTTCTGCATTGGTACGTTCCAGTGAGACAGGGAGGTTATGGTCGGGTACAGGTTCAGGGAATATTTGTGTGTAGTTCTGCATTGGTACATTCCAGTGAGACAGGGAGGTTATGGAGGGTACAGGTTCAGGGCATATTTGTGTGGAGTTCTGCATTGGTACGTTCCAGTGAAACAAGGAGGTTATAGAGGGTACAGGTTCAGGGCATATTTGTGTGGAGTTCTGCAGTGGTACGTTCCAGTGAGACAGGGAGGATATGGATGGGTACAGGTTCAGGGCATATTTGTGTGGAGTTCTGCATTGGTACTTTCCAGTGAGACAGGGTGGTTATGGAGGGTACCGGTTCATGGCATATTTGTGTGGAGTTCTGCAGTGGGACATTCCAATGAGACAGGGAGGTTATGGACGGTTACAGTTTCACGGCATATTTGTGAGGAGTTCTGCATTGGTACGTCCCAGTGAGACTGGGAGGTTATGGAGGGTACCGGTTCATGGCATATTTGTGTGGAGTTCTGCAGTGGGACATTCCAATGAGACAGGGATGTTATGGACGGTTACAGTTTCAGGGCATATTTGTGTGGAGTTCTGCATTGGTACTTTCCAGTGAGTTTGGGTGGTTATGGAGGGTACCGGTTCATGGCATATTTGTGTGGAGTTCTGCAGTGGGACATTCCAAGGAGACAGGGAGGTTATGGATGGGTTACAGTTTCACGGCATATTTGTGAGGAGTTCTGCATTGGTACGTTCCAGTGAGACTGGGAGGTTATGGAGGGTACCGGTTCATGGCATATTTGTGTGGATTTCTGCAGTGGGACATTCCAATGAGACAGGGAGGTTATGGACGGTTACAGTTTCAGGGCATATTTGTGAGGAGTTCTGCATTGGTACGTTCCAGTGAGACAGGGAGGTAATGGAGGGTACAGGTTCAGGGCATATTTGTGTGTAGTTCTGCATTTTTAAGTTCCAGTGAGACAGGGAGGTTATGGAGGGAACAGGTTCAGGGCATATTTGTGTCGAGTTCTGCAGTGGCACGTTCCAGTGAGACATGGATGATATGGACGGGTACAGGTTCAGGGCATATTTGTGTGGAGATGTGCATTGGTACTTTCCAGTGAGACAGGGAGTCTATGTAGGGTACCGGTTCATGGCATATTTGTGTGGAGTTCTGCAGAGGTACGGTCCAATGAGACAGGGAGGTTATTGAGTGTACCGGTTCAGGGCATATTTGTGTGGAGTTCTGCATTGGTACGTTCCAGTGAGACAGGGAGGTTATGGACGGTTACAGTTTCAGGGCATATTTGTGAGGAGTTCTGCATTGGTACGTTCCAGTGAGACTGGGAGGTTATGGAGGGTACAGGTTCAGGGAATATTTGTCTGTAGTTCTGCATTGGTACATTCCAGTGAGACAGGGAGGTTATGGAGGGTACAGGTTCAGGGCATATTTGTGTGGAGTTCTGCATTGGTACGTTCCAGTGAGACATGGAGGTTATAGAGGGTACAGGTTCAGGGCATATTTGTGTGGAGTTCTGCAGTGGTACGTTCCAGTGAGACAGGGAGGATATGGATGGGTACAGGTTCAGGGCATATTTGTGTGGAGTTCTACATTGGTACTTTCCAGTGAGACAGGGTGGTTATGGAGGGTACCGGTTCATGGCATATTTGTGTGGAGTTCTGCAGTGGGACATTCCAATGAGACAGGGATGTTATGGACGGTTACAGTTTCAGGGCATATTTGTGTGGAGTTCTGCATTGGTACTTTCCAGTGAGATTGGGTGGTTATGGAGGGTACCGGTTCATGGCATATTTGTGTGGAGTTCTGCAGTGGGACATTCCAATGAGACAGGGAGGTTATGGACGGTTACAGTTTCACGGCATATTTGTGAGGAGTTCTGCATTGGTACGTTCCAGTGAGACTGGGAGGTTATGGAGGGTACCGGTTCATGGCATATTTGTGTGGAGTTCTGCAGTGGGACATTCCAATGAGACAGGGAGGTTATGGACGGTTACAGTTTCAGGGCATATTTGTGAGGAGTTCTGCATTGGTATGTTCCAGTGAGACTGGGAGGTTATGGAGGGAACAGTTTCAGGGCATGTTTGTGTGTAGTTCTGCATTTTTAAGTTCCAGTGAGACAGGGAGGTTATGGAGGGAACAGGTTCAGGGCATATTTGTGTCGAGTTCTGCAATGCTACGTTCCAGTGAGACAGGGAGGTTATGCACGGTACAGGATCAGGGCATATCTGAGTGGAGTTCGGCATTGGTGCGTTCCAGTGAGAGAGGGATGTCATGGAGGGGTACAGGTTCAGGGCATATTTGTGGGGAGTTCTGCATTGGTACGTTCCAGTGAGACAGGGAGGTTATGGAAGGGTACAGGTTCAGTGCATATTTGTGTTGAGTTCTGCATTGGTACGTTCTAGTGAGACAGGGAGGTTATGGAGGGGTACAGGTTCAGGGTATATTTGTGTCGAGCTCTGCGTTGGTACGTTCCCGTGTGATTGGGAGGTTATGGAGGGGTACAGGTTCATGGCAAATTTGTGTGGAGTTCTGCATTGGTGCGTTCTAGTGAGACTAGGAGGTTATGGGCGGGTACACGTTCAGGGCATATTTGTGTGGAATTCTGCATTGGTACGTTCCAGTGAGACAGGGAGGTTATGGACTGTACCGGTTCAGGGCATATTTGTGTTGAGTTCTGCATTGGTACGTTCCAGTGAGACTGGGATGTTATGGAGGGTACAGGTTCAGGGCATATTTGTGTGTAGTTCTGCATTGGTACGTTCCAGTGAGACAGGGAGGATATGGATGGGTACAGGTTCAGGGCATATTTGTGTGGAGTTCTGCATTGGTACGTTCCAGTGAGACTGGGATGTTATGGAGGGTACAGGTTCAGGGCATATTTGTGTGTAGTTCTGCATTTTTAAGTTCCAGTGAGACAGGGAGGTTATGGAGGGAACAGGTTCAGGGCATATTTGTGTCGAGTTCTGCAATGCTACGTTCCAGTGAGACAGGCTGGTTATGCACGGTACAGGATCAGGGCATATCTGAGTGGAGTTCGGCATTGGTGCGTTCCAGTGAGACAGGGAGGTCATGGAGGGGTACAGGTTCAGGGAATATTTGTGGGGAGTTATGCATTGGTAAGTTCCAGTGAGACAGGGAGGTTGTGGAGGGGTACAGGTTCAGGGCAAATTTGTGTGGAGTTCTGCATTGGTGCGTTCCAGTAAGACAGGGAGGTTATGGAGAGGTACAGGTTCAGGGCATATTTGTGTGGAGTTCTGCATTGCAACGTTCCAGAAAGACAGGGAGGTTATGGAGAGGTACAGGTTCAGGGCATATTTGTGTGGTGTTCTGCAATGGTACGTTCCAGTGAGACAGGGTGGTTATGCACGGTACAGGATCAGGGCATATTTTTGTGGAGTTCTGCATTGGTACGTTCCAGTGAGACAGGGAGGTTATGGTCGGGTACAGGTTCAGGGAATATTTGTGTGTAGTTCTGCATTGGTACATTCCAGTGAGACAGGGAGGTTATGGAGGGTACAGGTTCAGGGCATATTTGTGTGGAGTTCTGCATTGGTACGTTCCAGTGAGACAAGGAGGTTATAGAGGGTACAGGTTCAGGGCATATTTGTGTGGAGTTCTGCAGTGGTACGTTCCAGTGAGACAGGGAGGATATGGATGGGTACAGGTTCAGGGCATATTTGTGTGGAGTTCTGCATTGGTACTTTCCAGTGAGACAGGGTGGTTATGGAGGGTACCGGTTCATGGCATATTTGTGTGGAGTTCTGCAGTGGGACATTCCAATGAGACAGGCAGGTTATGGACGGTTACAGTTTCAGGGCATATTTGTGAGGAGTTCTGCATTGGTACGTTCCAGTGAGACTGGGAGGTTATGGAGGGTACAGGTTCAGGGCATATTTGTGTGTAGTTCTGCATTTTTAAGTTCCAGTGAGAAAGGGAGGTTATGGAGGGAACAGGTTCAGGGCATATTTGTGTCGAGTTCTGCAGTGGTACGTTCCAGTGAGACATGGATGATATGGACGGGTACAGGTTCAGGGCATATTTGTGTGGAGATGTGCATTGGTACTTTCCAGTGAGACAGGGAGTCTATGGAGGGTACCGGTTCATGGCATATTTGTGTGGAGTTCTGCAGAGGTACGGTCCAATGAGACAGGGAGGTTATTGAGTGTACCGGTTCAGGGCATATTTGTGTGGAGTTCTGCATTGGTACGTTCCAGTGAGACAGGGAGGTTATGGACGGTAACAGTTTCAGGGCATATTTGTGAGGAGTTCTGCATTGGTACGTTCCAGTGAGACTGGGAGGTTATGGAGGGTACAGGTTCAGGGCATATTTGTGTGTAGTTCTGCATTTTTAAGTTCCAGTGAGACAGGGAGGTTATGGAATGAACAGGTTCAGGGCATATTTGTGTCGAGTTCTGCAATGCTACCTTCCAGTGAGACAGGCTGGTTATGCACGGTACAGGATCAGGGCATATCTGAGTGGAGTTCGGCATTGGTGCGTTCCAGTGAGACAGGGAGGTCATGGAGGGGTACAGGTTCAGGGAATATTTGTGGGGAGTTATGCGTTGGTAAGTTCCAGTGAGACAGGGAGGTTATGGAGGGGTACAGGTTCAGGGCAAATTTGTGTGGAGTTCTGCATTGGTGCGTTCCAGTAAGACAGGGAGGTTATGGAGAGGTACAGGTTCAGGGCATATTTGTGTGGAGTTCTGCATTGCAACGTTCCAGTAAGACAGGGAGGTTATGGAGAGGTACAGGTTCAGGGCATATTTGTGTGGTGTTCTGAAATGGTACGTTCCAGTGAGACAGGGTGGTTATGCACGGTACAGGATCAGGGCATATTTTTGTGGAGTTCTGCATTGGTACGTTCCAGTGAGACAGGGAGGTTATGGTCGGGTACAGGTTCAGGGAATATTTGTGTGTAGTTCTGCATTGGTACATTCCAGTGAGACAGGGAGGTTATGGAGGGTACAGGTTCAGGGCATATTTGTGTGGAGTTCTGCATTGGTAAGTTCCAGTGAGACAAGGAGGTTATAGAGGGTACAGTTTCAGGGCATATTTGTGTGGAGTTCTGCAGTGGTACGTTCCAGTGAGACAGGGAGGATATGGATGGGTACAGGTTCAGGGCATATTTGTGTGGAGTTCTGCATTGGTACTTTCCAGTGAGACAGGGTGGTTATGGAGGGTACCGGTTCATGGCATATTTGTGTGGAGTTCTGCAGTGGGACATTCCAATGAGACAGGGAGGTTATGGACGGTTACAGTTTCACGGCATATTTGTGAGGAGTTCTGCATTGGTACGTCCCAGTGAGACTGGGAGGTTATGGAGGGTACCGGTTCATGGCATATTTGTGTGGAGTTCTGCAGTGGGACATTCCAATGAGACAGGGATGTTATGGACGGTTACAGTTTCAGGGCATATTTGTGTGGAGTTCTGCATTGGTACTTTCCAGTGAGATTGGGTGGTTATGGAGGGTACCGGTTCATGGCATATTTGTGTGGAGTTCTGCAGTGGGACATTCCAATGAGACAGGGAGGTTATGGACGGTTACAGTTTCACGGCATATTTGTGAGGAGTTCTGCATTGGTACGGTCCAATGAGACAGGGAGGTTATTGAGTGTACCGGTTCAGGGCATATTTGTGTGGAGTTCTGCATTGGTACGTTCCAGTGAGACAGGGAGGTTATGGACGGTTACAGTTTCACGGCATATTTGTGAGGAGTTCTGCATTGGTACGTTCCAGTGAGACTGGGAGGTTATGGAGGGTACCGGTTCATGGCATATTTGTGTGGAGTTCTGCATTGGTACGTTCCAGTGAGACAGGGAGGTTATGGACGGTTACAGTTTCACGGCATATTTGTGAGGAGTTCTGCATTGGTACGTTCCAGTGAGACTGGGAGGTTATGGAGGGTACCGGTTCATGGCATATTTGTGTGGAGTTCTGCAGTGGGACATTCCAATGAGACAGGGAGGTTATGGACGGTTACAGTTTCAGGGCATATTTGTGAGGAGTTCTGCATTGGTACTTTCCAGTGAGATTGGGTGGTTATGGAGGGTACCGGTTCATGGCATATTTGTGTGGAGTTCTGCAGTGGGACATTCCAATGAGACAGGGAGGTTATGGACGGTTACAGTTTCACGGCATATTTGTGAGGAGTTCTGCATTGGTACGTTCCAGTGAGACTGGGAGGTTATGGAGGGTACCGGTTCATGGCATATTTGTGTGGAGTTCTGCAGTGGGACATTCCAATGAGACAGGGAGGTTATGGACGGTTACAGTTTCAGGGCATATTTGTGAGGAGTTCTGCATTGGTATGTTCCAGTGAGACTGGGAGGTTATGGAGGGAACAGTTTCAGGGCATGTTTGTGTGTAGTTCTGCATTTTTAAGTTCCAGTGAGACAGGGAGGTTATGGAGGGAACAGGTTCAGGGCATATTTGTGTCGAGTTCTGCAATGCTACGTTCCAGTGAGACAGGGAGGTTATGCACGGTACAGGATCAGGGCATATCTGAGTGGAGTTCGGCATTGGTGCGTTCCAGTGAGACAGGGATGTCATGGAGGGGTACAGGTTCAGGGCATATTTGTGGGGAGTTCTGCATTGGTACGTTCCAGTGAGACAGGGAGGTTATGGAAGGGTACAGGTTCAGTGCATATTTGTGTTGAGTTTTGCATTGGTACGTTCTAGTGAGACAGGGAGGTTATGGAGGGGTACAGGTTCAGGGTATATTTGTGTCGAGCTCTGCGTTGGTACGTTCCCGTGTGATTGGGAGGTTATGGAGGGGTACAGGTTCATGGCAAATTTGTGTGGAGTTCTGCATTGGTGCGTTCTAGTGAGACTAGGAGGTTATGGGCGGGTACACGTTCAGGGCATATTTGTGTGGAATTCTGCATTGGTACGTTCCAGTGAGACAGGGAGGTTATGGAGTGTACCGGTTCAGGGCATATTTGTGTTGAGTTCTGCATTGGTACGTTCCAGTGAGACTGGGATGTTATGGAGGGTACAGGTTCAGGGCATATTTGTGTGTAGTTCTGCATTGGTACGTTCCAGTGAGACAGGGAGGATATGGATGGGTACAGGTTCAGGGCATATTTGTGTGGAGTTCTGCATTGGTACGTTCCAGTGAGACTGGGATGTTATGGAGGGTACAGGTTCAGGGCATATTTGTGTGTAGTTCTGCATTTTTAAGTTCCAGTGAGACAGGGAGGTTATGGAGGGAACAGGTTCAGGGCATATTTGTGTCGAGTTCTGCAATGCTACGTTCCAGTGAGACAGGCTGGTTATGCACGGTACAGGATCAGGGCATATCTGAGTGGAGTTCGGCATTGGTGCGTTCCAGTGAGACAGGGAGGTCATGGAGGGGTACAGGTTCAGGGAATATTTGTGGGGAGTTATGCATTGGTAAGTTCCAGTGAGACAGGGAGGTTGTGGAGGGGTACAGGTTCAGGGCAAATTTGTGTGGAGTTCTGCATTGGTGCGTTCCAGTAAGACAGGGAGGTTATGGAGAGGTACAGGTTCAGGGCATATTTGTGTGGAGTTCTGCATTGCAACGTTCCAGTAAGACAGGGAGGTTATGGAGAGGTACAGGTTCAGGGCATATTTGTGTGGTGTTCTGCAATGGTACGTTCCAGTGAGACAGGGTGGTTATGCACGGTACAGGATCAGGGCATATTTTTGTGGAGTTCTGCATTGGTACGTTCCAGTGAGACAGGGAGGTTATGGTCGGGTACAGGTTCAGGGAATATTTGTGTGTAGTTCTGCATTGGTACATTCCAGTGAGACAGGGAGGTTATGGAGGGTACAGGTTCAGGGCATATTTGTGTGGAGTTCTGCATTGGTACGTTCCAGTGAGACAAGGAGGTTATAGAGGGTACAGGTTCAGGGCATATTTGTGTGGAGTTGTGCAGTGGTACGTTCCAGTGAGACAGGGAGGATATGGATGGGTACAGGTTCAGGGCATATTTGTGTGGAGTTCTGCAGTGGTACGTTCCAGTGAGACAGGGAGGATTTGGATGGGTACAGGTTCAGGGCATATTTGTGTGTAGTTCTGCATTGGTACATTCCAGTGAGACAGGGAGGTTATGGAGGGTACAGGTTCAGGGCATATTTGTGTGGAGTTCTGTATTGGTACGTTCCAGTGAGACAAGGAGGTTATAGAGGGTACAGGTTCAGGGCATATTTGTGTGGAGTTCTGCAGTGGTACGTTCCAGTGAGACAGGGAGGATATGGATGGGTACAGGTTCAGGGCATATTTGTGTGGAGTTCTGCATTGGTACTTTCCAGTGAGACAGGGTGGTTATGGAGGGTACCGGTTCATGGCATATTTGTGTGGAGTTCTGCAGTGGGACATTCCAAGTAGACAGGCAGGTTATGGACGGTTACAGTTTCACGGCATATTTGTGAGGAGTTCTGCATTGGTACGTTCCAGTGAGACTGGGAGGTTATGGAGGGTACCGGTTCATGGCATATTTGTGTGGATTTCTGCAGTGGGACATTCTAATGAGACAGGGAAGTTATGGACAGTTACAGTTTCAGGGCATATTTGTGAGGAGTTCTGCATTGGTACGTTCCAGTGAGACTGGGAGGTTATGGAGGGTACAGGTTCAGGGCATATTTGTGTGTAGTTCTGCATTTTTAAGTTCCAGTGAGAAAGGGAGGTTATGGAGGGAACAGGTTCAGGGCATATTTGTGTCGAGTTCTGCAGTGGTACTTTCCAGTGAGACATGGATGATATGGACGGGTACAGGTTCAGGGCATATTTCTGTGGAGATGTGCATTGGTACTTTCCAGTGAGACAGGGAGTCTATGGAGGGTACCGGTTCATGGCATATTTGTGTGGAGTTCTGCAGAGGTACGGTCCAATGAGACAGGGAGGTTATTGAGTGTACCGGTTCAGGGCATATTTGTGTGGAGTTCTGCATTGGTACGTTCCAGTGAGACAGGGAGGTTATGGACGGTTACAGTTTCAGGGCATATTTGTGAGGAGTTCTGCATTGGTACGTTCCAGTGAGACTGGGAGGTTATGGAGGGTACAGGTTCAGGGCATATTTGTGTGTAGTTCTGCATTTTTAAGTTCCAGTGAGACAGGGAGGTTATGGAGGGAACAGGTTCAGGGCATATTTGTGTCGAGTTCTGCAATGCTACCTTCCAGTGAGACAGGCTGGTTATGCACGGTACAGGATCAGGGCATATCTGAGTGGAGTTCGGCATTGGTGCGTTCCAGTGAGACAGGGAGGTCATGGAGGGGTACAGGTTCAGGGAATATTTGTGGGGAGTTATGCGTTGGTAAGTTCCAGTGAGACAGGGAGGTTATGGAGGGGTACAGGTTCAGGGCAAATTTGTGTGGAGTTCTGCATTGGTGCGTTCCAGTAAGACAGGGAGGTTATGGAGAGGTACAGGTTCAGGGCATATTTGTGTGGAGTTCTGCATTGCAACGTTCCAGTAAGACAGGGAGGTTATGGAGAGGTACAGGTTCAGGGCATATTTGTGTGGTGTTCTGCAATGGTACGTTCCAGTGAGACAGGGTGGTTATGCACGGTAAAGGATCAGGGCATATTTTTGTGGAGTTCTGCATTGGTACGTTCCAGTGAGACAGGGAGGTTATGGTCGGGTACAGGTTCAGGGAATATTTGTGTGTAGTTCTGCATTGGTACATTCCAGAGAGACAGGGAGGTTATGGAGGGTACAGGTTCAGGGCATATTTGTGTGGAGTTCTGCATTGGTACGTTCCAGTGAGACAAGGAGGTTATAGAGGGTACAGTTTCAGGGCATATTTGTGTGGAGTTCTGCAGTGGTACGTTCCAGTGAGACAGGGAGGATATGGAGGGTACCGGTTCATGGCATATTTGTGTGGAGTTCTGCAGTGGGACATTCCAATGAGACAGGGAGGTTATGGACGGTTACAGTTTCACGGCATATTTGTGAGGAGTTCTGCATTGGTACGTCCCAGTGAGACTGGGAGGTTATGGAGGGTACCGGTTCATGGCATATTTGTGTGGAGTTCTGCAGTGGGACATTCCAATGAGACAGGGATGTTATGGACGGTTACAGTTTCAGGGCATATTTGTGTGGAGTTCTGCATTGGTACTTTCCAGTGAGATTGGGTGGTTATGGAGGGTACCGGTTCATGGCATATTTGTGTGGAGTTCTGCAGTGGGACATTCCAATGAGACAGGGATGTTATGGACGGTTACAGTTTCACGGCATATTTGTGAGGAGTTCTGCATTGGTACGGTCCAATGAGACAGGGAGGTTATTGAGTGTACCGGTTCAGGGCATATTTGTGTGGAGTTCTGCATTGGTACGTTCCAGTGAGACAGGGAGGTTATGGACGGTTACAGTTTCAGGGCATATTTGTGAGGAGTTCTGCATTGGTACGTTCCAGTGAGACTGGGAGGTTATGGAGGGTACAGGTTCAGGGCATATTTGTGTGTAGTTCTGCATTTTTAAGTTCCAGTGAGACAGGGAGTTTATGGAGGGAACAGGTTCAGGGCATATTTGTGTCGAGTTCTGCAATGCTACGTTCCAGTGAGACAGGCTGGTTATGCACGGTACAGGATCAGGGCATATCTGAGTGGAGTTCGGCATTGGTGCGTTCCAGTGAGACAGGGAGGTCATGGGGGGGTACAGGTTCAGGGAATATTTGTGGGGAGTTATGCATTGGTAAGTTCCAGTGAGACATGGAGGTTATGGAGGGGTACAGGTTCAGTGCAAATTTCTGTGGAGTTCTGCATTGGTGCGTTCCAGTAAGACAGGGAGGTTATGGAGAGGTACAGGTTCAGGGCATATTTGTGTGGAGTTCTGCATTGCAACGTTCCAGTAAGACAGGGAGGTTATGGAGAGGTACAGGTTCAGGGCATATTTGTGTGGTGTTCTGCAATGGTACGTTCCAGTGAGACAGGGTGGTTATGCACGGTACAGGATCAGGGCATATTTTTGTGGAGTTCTGCATTGGTACGTTCCAGTGAGACAGGGAGGTTATGGTCGGGTACAGGTTCAGGGAATATTTGTGTGTAGTTCTGCATTGGTACATTCCAGTGAGACAGGGAGGTTATAGAGGGTACAGGTTCAGGGCATATTTGTGTGGAGTTCTGCATTGGTACGTTCCAGTGAGACATGGAGGTTATAGAGGGTACAGGTTCAGGGCATATTTGTGTGGAGTTCTGCAGTGGTACGTTCCAGTGAGACAGGGAGGATATGGATGGGTACAGGTTCAGGGCATATTTGTGTGGAGTTCTGCATTGGTACTTTCCAGTGAGACAGGGTGGTTATGGAGGGTACCGGTTCATGGCATATTTGTGTGGAGTTCTGCAGTGGGACATTCCAATGAGACAGGGAGGTTATGGACGGTTACAGTTTCACGGCATATTTGTGAGGAGTTCTGCATTGGTACGTTCCAGTGAGACTGGGAGGTTATGGAGGGTACCGGTTCATGGCATATTTGTGTGGAGTTCTGCAGTGGGACATTCCAATGAGACAGGGATGTTATGGACGGTTACAGTTTCAGGGCATATTTGTGTGGAGTTCTGCATTGGTACTTTCCAGTGAGATTGGGTGGTTATGGAGGGTACCGGTTCATGGCATATTTGTGTGGAGTTCTGCAGTGGGACATTCCAATGAGACAGGGAGGTTATGGACGGTTACAGTTTCACGGCATATTTGTGAGGAGTTCTGCATTGCTACGTTCCAGTGAGACTGGGAGGTTATGGAGGGTACCGGTTCATGGCATATTTGTGTGGAGTTCTGCAGTGGGACATTCCAATGAGACAGGGAGGTTATGGACGGTTACAGTTTCAGGGCATATTTGTGAGGAGTTCTGCATTGGTATGTTCCAGTGAGACTGGGAGGTTATGGAGGGAACAGGTTCAGGGCATGTTTGTGTGTAGTTCTGCATTTTTAAGTTCCAGTGAGACAGGGAGGTTATGGAGGGAACAGGTTCAGGGCATATTTGTGTCGAGTTCTTCAATGCTACGTTCCAGTGAGACAGGGAGGTTATGCACGGTACAGGATCAGGGCATATCTGAGTGGAGTTCGGCATTGGTGCGTTCCAGTGAGACAGGGATGTCATGGAGGGGTACAGGTTCAGGGCATATTTGTGGGGAGTTCTGCATTGGTAAGTTCCAGTGAGACAGGGAGGTTATGGAGGGGTACAGGTTCAGGGCATATTTGTGTGGAGTTCTGCATTGCAACGTTCCAGTAAGACAGGGAGGTTATGGAGAGGTACAGGTTCAGGGCATATTTGTGTGGTGTTCTGCAATGGTACGTTCCAGTGAGACAGGGTGGTTATGCACGGTACAGGATCAGGGCATATTTTTGTGGAGTTCTGCATTGGTACGTTCCAGTGAGACAGGGAGGTTATGGTCGGGTACAGGTTCAGGGAATATTTGTGTGTAGTTCTGCATTGGTACATTCCAGTGAGACAGGGAGGTTATAGAGGGTACAGGTTCAGGGCATATTTGTGTGGAGTTCTGCATTGGTACGTTCCAGTGAGACATGGAGGTTATAGAGGGTACAGGTTCAGGGCATATTTGTGTGGAGTTCTGCAGTGGTACGTTCCAGTGAGACAGGGAGGATATGGATGGGTACAGGTTCAGGGCATATTTGTGTGGAGTTCTGCATTGGTACTTTCCAGTGAGACAGGGTGGTTATGGAGGGTACCGGTTCATGGCATATTTGTGTGGAGTTCTGCAGTGGGACATTCCAATGAGACAGGGAGGTTATGGACGGTTACAGTTTCACGGCATATTTGTGAGGAGTTCTGCATTGGTACGTTCCAGTGAGACTGGGAGGTTATGGAGGGTACCGGTTCATGGCATATTTGTGTGGAGTTCTGCAGTGGGACATTCCAATGAGACAGGGATGTTATGGACGGTTACAGTTTCAGGGCATATTTGTGTGGAGTTCTGCATTGGTACTTTCCAGTGAGATTGGGTGGTTATGGAGGGTACCGGTTCATGGCATATTTGTGTGGAGTTCTGCAGTGGGACATTCCAATGAGACAGGGAGGTTATGGACGGTTACAGTTTCACGGCATATTTGTGAGGAGTTCTGCATTGCTACGTTCCAGTGAGACTGGGAGGTTATGGAGGGTACCGGTTCATGGCATATTTGTGTGGAGTTCTGCAGTGGGACATTCCAATGAGACAGGGAGGTTATGGACGGTTACAGTTTCAGGGCATATTTGTGAGGAGTTCTGCATTGGTATGTTCCAGTGAGACTGGGAGGTTATGGAGGGAACAGGTTCAGGGCATGTTTGTGTGTAGTTCTGCATTTTTAAGTTCCAGTGAGACAGGGAGGTTATGGAGGGAACAGGTTCAGGGCATATTTGTGTCGAGTTCTGCAATGCTACGTTCCAGTGAGACAGGGAGGTTATGCACGGTACAGGATCAGGGCATATCTGAGTGGAGTTCGGCATTGGTGCGTTCCAGTGAGACAGGGATGTCATGGAGGGGTACAGGTTCAGGGCATATTTGTGGGGAGTTCTGCATTGGTAAGTTCCAGTGAGACAGGGAGGTTATGGAGGGGTACAGGTTCAGGGCAAATTTGTGTGGAGTTCTGCATTGCAACGTTCCAGTAAGACAGGGAGGTTATGGAGAGGTACAGGTTCAGGGCATATTTGTGTGGTGTTCTGCAATGGTACGTTCCAGTGAGACAGGGTGGTTATGCACGGTACAGGATCAGGGCATATTTTTGTGGAGTTCTGCATTGGTACGTTCCAGTGAGACAGGGTGGTTATGCACGGTACAGAATCAGGGCATATTTGAGTGCAGTTCGGCATTGGTGCGTTCCAGTGAGACAGGGAGATTATGGAGGGGTACAGGTTCAGGGCATATTTGTGTGGAGTTCTGCATTGGTACGTTCCAGTGAGACAGGGAGGTTATGGAAGGGTACAGGTTCAGTGCATATTTGTGTTGAGTTCTGCATTGGTACGTTCTAGTGAGACAGGGAGGTTATGGAGGGGTACAGGTTCAGGGTATATTTGTGTCGAGCTCTGCGTTGGTACGTTCCCGTGTGACTGGGAGATTATGGAGGGGTACAGGTTCATGGCAAATTTGTGTGGAGTTCTGCATTGGTGCGTTCTAGTGAGACTAGGAGGTTATGGGCGGGTACACGTTCAGGGCATATTTGTGCGGAATTCTGCATTGGTACGTTCCAGTGAGACAGGGAGGTTATGGAGTGTACCGGTTCAGGGCATATTTGTGTTGAGTTCTGCAGTGGTACGTTCCAGTGAGACAGGGAGGATATGGATGGGTACAGGTTCAGGGCATATTTGTGTGGAGTTCTGCATTGGTACGTTCCAGTGAGACTGGGAGGTTATGGAGGGTACAGGTTCAGGGCATATTTGTGTGTAGTTCTGCATTTTTAAGTTCCAGTGAGACAGGGAGGTTATGGAGGGAACAGGTTCAGGGCATATTTGTGTCGAGTTCTGCAATGCTACGTTCCAGTGAGACAGGCTGGTTATGCACGGTACAGGATCAGGGCATATCTGAGTGGAGTTCGGCATTGGTGCGTTCCAGTGAGACAGGGAGGTCATGGAGGGGTACAGGTTCAGGGAATATTTGTGGGGAGTTATGCATTGGTAAGTTCCAGTGAGACAAGGAGGTTGTGGAGGGGTACAGGTTCAGGGCAAATTTGTGTGGAGTTCTGCATTGGTGCGTTCCAGTAAGACAGGGAGGTTATGGAGAGGTACAGGTTCAGGGCATATTTGTGTGGATTTCTGCATTGCAACGTTCCAGTAAGACAGGGAGGTTATGGAGAGGTACAGGTTCAGGGCATATTTGGGTGGTGTTCTGCAATGGTACGTTCCAGTGAGACAGGGTGGTTATGCACGGTACAGGATCAGGGCATATTTTTGTGGAGTTCTGCATTGGTACGTTCCAGTGAGACAGGGAGGTTATGGTCGGGTACAGGTTCAGGGAATATTTGTGTGTAGTTCTGCATTGGTACATTCCAGTGAGACAGGGAGGTTATGGAGGGTACAGGTTCAGGGCATATTTGTGTGGAGTTCTGCATTGGTACGTTCCAGTGAGACAAGGAGGTTATAGAGGGTACAGGTTCAGGGCATATTTGTGTGGAGTTCTGCAGTGGTACGTTCCAGTGAGACAGGGAGGATATGGATGGGTACAGGTTCAGGGCATATTTGTGTGGAGTTCTGCATTGGTACTTTCCAGTGAGACAGGGTGGTTATGGAGGGTACCGGTTCATGGCATATTTGTGTGGAGTTCTGCAGTGGGACATTCCAATGAGACAGGGAGGTTATGGAAGGTTACAGTTTCACGGCATATTTGTGAGGAGTTCTGCATTGGTACGTTCCAGTGAGACTGGGAGGTTATGGAGGGTACCGGTTCATGGCATATTTGTGTGGAGTTCTGCAGTGGGACATTCCAATGAGACAGGGATGTTATGGACGGTTACAGTTTCAGGGCATATTTGTGTGGAGTTCTGCATTGGTACTTTCCAGTGAGATTGGGTGGTTATGGAGGGTACCGGTTCATGGCATATTTGTGTGGAGTTCTGCAGTGGGACATTCCAATGAGACAGGGAGGTTATGGACGGTTACAGTTTCACGGCATATTTGTGAGGAGTTCTGCATTGGTACGTTCCAGTGAGACTGGGAGGTTATGGAGGGTACCGGTTCATGGCATATTTGTGTGGATTTCTGCAGTGGGACATTCCAATGAGACAGGGAGGTTATGGACGGTTACAGTTTCAGGGCATATTTGTGAGGAGTTCTGCATTGGTACGTTCCAGTGAGACTGGGAGGTTATGGAGGGTACAGGTTCAGGGCATATTTGTGTGTAGTTCTGCATTTTTAAGTTCCAGTGAGACAGGGAGGTTATGGAGGGAACAGGTTCAGGGCATATTTGTGTCGAGTTCTGCAGTGGTACGTTCCAGTGAGACATGGATGATATGGACGGGTACAGGTTCAGGGCATATTTGTGTGGAGATGTGCATTGGTACTTTCCAGTGAGACAGGGAGTCTATGGAGGGTACCGGTTCATGGCATATTTGTGTGGAGTTCTGCAGAGGTACGGTCCAATGAGACAGGGAGGTCATTGAGTGTCCCGGTTCAGGGCATATTTGTGTGGAGTTCTGCATTGGTACGTTCCAGTGAGACAGGGAGGTTATGGACGGTTACAGTTTCAGGGCATATTTGTGAGGAGTTCTGCATTGGTACGTTCCAGTGAGACTGGGAGGTTATGGAGGGTACAGGTTCAGGGCATATTTGTGTGTAGTTCTGCATTTTTAAGTTCCAGTGAGACAGGGAGGTTATGGAGGGAACAGGTTCAGGGCATATTTGTGTCGAGTTCTGCAATGCTACGTTCCAGTGAGACAGGCTGGTTATGCACGGTACAGGATCAGGGCATATCTGAGTGGAGTTCGGCATTGGTGCGTTCCAGTGAGACAGGGAGGTCATGGAGGGGTACAGGTTCAGGGAATATTTGTGGGGAGTTATGCATTGGTAAGTTCCAGTGAGACAGGGAGGTTATGGAGGGGTACAGGTTCAGGGCAAATTTGTGTGGAGTTCTCCATTGGTGCGTTCCAGTAAGACAGGGAGGTTATGGAGAGGTACAGGTTCAGGGCATATTTGTGTGGAGTTCTGCATTGCAACGTTCCAGTAAGACAGGGAGGTTATGGAGAGGTTCAGGTTCAGGGCATATTTGTGTGGTGTTCTGCAATGGTACGTTCCAGTGAGACAGGGTGGTTATGCACGGTACAGGATCAGGGCATATTTTTGTGGAGTTCTGCATTGGTACGTTCCAGTGAGACAGGGAGGTTATGGTCGGGTGCAGGTTCAGGGAATATTTGTGTGTAGTTCTGCATTGGTACATTCCAGTGAGACAGGGAGGTTATGGAGGGTACAGGTTCAGGGCATATTTGTGTGTAGTTCTGCATTGGTACATTCCAGTGAGACAGGGAGGTTATGGAGGGTACTGGTTCAGGGCATATTTGTGTGGAGTTCTGCATTGGTACGTTCCAGTGAGACAAGGAGGTTATAGAGGGTACAGGTTCAGGGCATATTTGTGTGGAGTTCTGCAGTGGTACGTTCCAGTGAGACAGGGAGGATATGGATGGGTACAGGTTCAGGGCATATTTGTGTGGAGTTCTGCATTGGTACTTTCCAGTGAGACAGGGTGGTTATGGAGGGTACCGGTTCATGGCATATTTGTGTGGAGTTCTGCAGTGGGACATTCCAATGAGACAGGGAGGTTATGGACGGTTACAGTTTCACGGCATATTTGTGAGGAGTTCTGCATTGGTACGTCCCAGTGAGACTGGGAGGTTATGGAGGGTACCGGTTCATGGCATATTTGTGTGGAGTTCTGCAGTGGGACATTCCAATGAGACAGGGAGGTTATGGACGGTTACAGTTTCACGGCATATTTGTGAGGAGTTCTGCATTGGTACGTTCCAGTGAGACTGGGAGGTTATGGAGGGTACCGGTTCATGGCATATTTGTGTGGATTTCTGCAGTGGGACATTCCAATGAGACAGGGAGGTTATGGACGGTTACAGTTTCAGGGCATATTTGTGAGGAGTTCTGCATTGGTACGTTCCAGTGAGACAGGGAGGTAATGGAGGGTACAGGTTCAGGGCATATTTGTGTGTAGTTCTGCATTTTTAAGTTCCAGTGAGACAGGGAGGTTATGGAGGGAACAGGTTCAGGGCATATTTGTGTCGAGTTCTGCAGTGGTACGTTCCAGTGAGACATGGATGATATGGACGGGTACAGGTTCAGGGCATATTTGTGTGGAGATGTGCATTGGTACTTTCCAGTGAGACAGGGAGTCTATGGAGGGTACCGGTTCATGGCATATTTGTGTGGAGTTCTGCAGAGGTACGGTCCAATGAGACAGGGAGGTTATTGAGTGTACCGGTTCAGGGCATATTTGTGTGGAGTTCTGCATTGGTACGTTCCAGTGAGACAGGGAGGTTATGGACGGTTACAGTTTCAGGGCATATTTGTGAGGAGTTCTGCATTGGTACGTTCCAGTGAGACTGGGAGGTTATGGAGGGTACAGGTTCAGGGCATATTTGTGTGTAGTTCTGCATTTTTAAGTTCCAGTGAGACAGGGAGTTTATGGAGGGAACAGGTTCAGGGCATATTTGTGTCGAGTTCTGCAATGCTACGTTCCAGTGAGACAGGCTGGTTATGCACGGTACAGGATCAGGGCATATCTGAGTGGAGTTCGGCATTGGTGCGTTCCAGTGAGACAGGGAGGTCATGGAGGGGTACAGGTTCAGGGAATATTTGTGGGGAGTTATGCATTGGTAAGTTCCAGTGAGACATGGAGGTTATGGAGGGGTACAGGTTCAGGGCAAATTTGTGTGGAGTTCTGCATTGGTGCGTTCCAGTAAGACAGGGAGGTTATGGAGAGGTACAGGTTCAGGGCATATTTGTGTGGAGTTCTGCATTGCAACGTTCCAGTAAGACAGGGAGGTTATGGAGAGGTACAGGTTCAGGGCATATTTGTGTGGTGTTCTGCAATGGTACGTTCCAGTGAGACAGGGTGGTTATGCACGGTACAGGATCAGGGCATATTTTTGTGGAGTTCTGCATTGGTACGTTCCAGTGAGACAGGGAGGTTATGGAGGGAACAGGTTCAGGGCATATTTGTGTCGAGTTCTGCAGTGGTACGTTCCAGTGAGACATGGATGATATGGACGGGTACAGGTTCAGGGCATATTTGTGTGGAGATGTGCATTGGTACTTTCCAGTGAGACAGGGAGTCTATGGAGGGTACCGGTTCATGGCATATTTGTGTGGAGTTCTGCAGAGGTACGGTCCAATGAGACAGGGAGGTTATTGAGTGTACCGGTTCAGGGCATATTTGTGTGGAGTTCTGCATTGGTACGTTCCAGTGAGACAGGGAGGTTATGGACGGTTACAGTTTCAGGGCATATTTGTGAGGAGTTCTGCATTGGTACGTTCCAGTGAGACTGGGAGGTTATGGAGGGTACAGGTTCAGGGCATATTTGTGTGTAGTTCTGCATTTTTAAGTTCCAGTGAGACAGGGAGTTTATGGAGGGAACAGGTTCAGGGCATATTTGTGTCGAGTTCTGCAATGCTACGTTCCAGTGAGACAGGCTGGTTATGCACGGTACAGGATCAGGGCATATCTGAGTGGAGTTCGGCATTGGTGCGTTCCAGTGAGACAGGGAGGTCATGGAGGGGTACAGGTTCAGGGAATATTTGTGGGGAGTTATGCATTGGTAAGTTCCAGTGAGACATGGAGGTTATGGAGGGGTACAGGTTCAGGGCAAATTTGTGTGGAGTTCTGCATTGGTGCGTTCCAGTAAGACAGGGAGGTTATGGAGAGGTACAGGTTCAGGGCATATTTGTGTGGAGTTCTGCATTGCAACGTTCCAGTAAGACAGGGAGGTTATGGAGAGGTACAGGTTCAGGGCATATTTGTGTGGTGTTCTGCAATGGTACGTTCCAGTGAGACAGGGTGGTTATGCACGGTACAGGATCAGGGCATATTTTTGTGGAGTTCTGCATTGGTACGTTCCAGTGAGACAGGGAGGTTATGGAGGGAACAGGTTCAGGGCATATTTGTGTCGAGTTCTGCAGTGGTACGTTCCAGTGAGACATGGATGATATGGACGGGTACAGGTTCAGGGCATATTTGTGTGGAGATGTGCATTGGTACTTTCCAGTGAGACAGGGAGTCTATGGAGGGTACCGGTTCATGGCATATTTGTGTGGAGTTCTGCAGAGGTACGGTCCAATGAGACAGGGAGGTTATTGAGTGTACCGGTTCAGGGCATATTTGTGTGGAGTTCTGCATTGGTACGTTCCAGTGAGACAGGGAGGTTATGGACGGTTACAGTTTCAGGGCATATTTGTGAGGAGTTCTGCATTGGTACGTTCCAGTGAGACTGGGAGGTTATGGAGGGTACAGGTTCAGGGCATATTTGTGTGTAGTTCTGCATTTTTAAGTTCCAGTGAGACAGGGAGTTTATGGAGGGAACAGGTTCAGGGCATATTTGTGTCGAGTTCTGCAATGCTACGTTCCAGTGAGACAGGCTGGTTATGCACGGTACAGGATCAGGGCATATCTGAGTGGAGTTCGGCATTGGTGCGTTCCAGTGAGACAGGGAGGTCATGGAGGGGTACAGGTTCAAGGAATATTTGTGGGGAGATATGCATTGGTAAGTTCCAGTGAGACATGGAGGTTATGGAGGGGTACAGGTTCAGGGCAAATTTGTGTGGAGTTCTGCATTGGTGCGTTCCAGTAAGACAGGGAGGTTATGGAGAGGTACAGGTTCAGGGCATATTTGTGTGGAGTTCTGCATTGCAACGTTCCAGTAAGACAGGGAGGTTATGGAGAGGTACAGGTTCAGGGCATATTTGTGTGGTGTTCTGCAATGGTACGTTCCAGTGAGACAGGGTGGTTATGCACGGTACAGGATCAGGGCATATTTTTGTGGAGTTCTGCATTGGTACGTTCCAGTGAGACAGGGAGGTTATGGTCGGGTACAGGTTCAGGGAATATTTGTGTGTAGTTCTGCATTGGTACATTCCAGTGAGACAGGGAGGTTATGGAGGGTACAGGTTCAGGGCATATTTGTGTGGAGTTCTGCATTGGTACGTTCCAGTGAGACATGGAGGTTATAGAGGGTACAGGTTCAGGGCATATTTGTGTGGAGTTCTGCAGTGGTACGTTCCAGTGAGACAGGGAGGATATGGATGGGTACAGGTTCAGGGCATATTTGTGTGGAGTTCTGCATTGGTACTTTCCAGTGAGACAGGGTGGTTATGGAGGGTACCGGTTCATGGCATATTTGTGTGGATTTCTGCAGTGGGACATTCCAATGAGACAGGGAGGTTATGGACGGTTACAGTTTCAGGGCATATTTGTGAGGAGTTCTGCATTGGTACGTTCCAGTGAGACAGGGAGGTAATGGAGGGTACAGGTTCAGGGCATATTTGTGTGTAGTTCTGCATTTTTAAGTTCCAGTGAGACAGGGAGGTTATGGAGGGAACAGGTTCAGGGCATATTTGTGTCGAGTTCTGCAGTGGTACGTTCCAGTGAGACATGGATGATATGGACGGGTACAGGTTCAGGGCATATTTGTGTGGAGATGTGCATTGGTACTTTCCAGTGAGACAGGGAGTCTATGGAGGGTACCGGTTCATGGCATATTTGTGTGGAGTTCTGCAGAGGTACGGTCCAATGAGACAGGGAGGTTATTGAGTGTACCGGTTCAGGGCATATTTGTGTGGAGTTCTGCAATGGTACGTTCCAGTGAGACAGGGAGGTTATGGACGGTTACAGTTTCAGGGCATATTTGTGAGGAGTTCTGCATTGGTACGTTCCAGTGAGACTGGGAGGTTATGGAGGGTACAGGTTCAGGGCATATTTGTGTGTAGTTCTGCATTTTTAAGTTCCAGTGAGACAGGGAGTTTATGGAGGGAACAGGTTCAGGGCATATTTGTGTCGAGTTCTGCAATGCTACGTTCCAGTGAGACAGGCTGGTTATGCACGGTACAGGATCAGGGCATATCTGAGTGGAGTTCGGCATTGGTGCGTTCCAGTGAGACAGGGAGGTCATGGAGGGGTACAGGTTCAGGGAATATTTGTGGGGAGTTATGCATTGGTAAGTTCCAGTGAGACATGGAGGTTATGGAGGGGTACAGGTTCAGGGCAAATTTGTGTGGAGTTCTGCATTGGTGCGTTCCAGTAAGACAGGGAGGTTATGGAGAGGTACAGGTTCAGGGCATATTTGTGTGGAGTTCTGCATTGCAACGTTCCAGTAAGACAGGGAGGTTATGGAGAGGTACAGGTTCAGGGCATATTTGTGTGGTGTTCTGCAATGGTACGTTCCAGTGAGACAGGGTGGTTATGCACGCTACAGGATCAGGGCATATTTTTGTGGAGTTCTGCATTGGTACGTTCCAGTGAGACAGGGAGGTTATGGTCGGGTACAGGTTCAGGGAATATTTGTGTGTAGTTCTGCATTGGTACATTCCAGTGAGACAGGGAGGTTATGGAGGGTACAGGTTCAGGGCATATTTGTGTGGAGTTCTGCATTGGCACGTTCCAGTGAGACATGGAGGTTATAGAGGGTACAGTTTCAGGGCATATTTGTGTGGAGTTCTGCAGTGGTACGTTCCAGTGAGACAGGGAGAATATGGATGGGTACAGGTTCAGGGCATATTTGTGTGGAGTTCTGCATTGGTACTTTCCAGTGAGACAGGGTGGTTATGGAGGGTACCGGTTCATGGCATATTTGTGTGGAGTTCTGCAGTGGGACATTCCAATGAGACAGGGAGGTTATGGGCGGTTACAGTTTCACGGCATATTTGTGAGGAGTTCTGCATTGGTACGTTCCAGTGAGACTGGGAGGTTATGGAGGGTACCGGTTCATGGCATATTTGTGTGGAGTTCTGCAGTGGGACATTCCAATGAGACAGGGATGTTATGGACGGTTACAGTTTCAGGGCATATTTGTGTGGAGTTCTGCATTGGTACTTTCCAGTGAGATTGGGTGGTTATGGAGGGTACCGGTTCATGGCATATTTGTGTGGAGTTCTGCAGTGGGACATTCCAATGAGACAGGGAGGTTATGGACGGTTACAGTTTCACGGCATATTTGTGAGGAGTTCTGCATTGGTACGTTCCAGTGAGACTGGGAGGTTTTGGAGGGTACCGGTTCATGGCATATTTGTGTGGAGTTCTGCAGTGGGACATTCCAATGAGACAGGGAGGTTATGGACGGTTACAGTTTCAGGGCATATTTGTGAGGAGTTCTGCATTGGTATGTTCCAGTGAGACTGGGAGGTTATGGAGGGAACAGGTTCAGGGCATGTTTGTGTGTAGTTCTGCATTTTTAAGTTCCAGTGAGACAGGGAGGTTATGGAGGGAACAGGTTCAGGGCATATTTGTGTCGAGTTCTGCAATGCTACGTTCCAGTGAGACAGGGAGGTTATGCACGGTACAGGATCAGGGCATATCTGAGTGGAGTTCGGCATTGGTGCGTTCCAGGGAGACAGGGATGTCATGGAGGGGTACAGGTTCAGGGCATATTTGTGGGGAGTTCTGCATTGGTAAGTTCCAGTGAGACAGGGAGGTTATGGAGGGGTACAGGTTCAGGGCAAATTTGTGTGGAGTTCTGCATTGCAACGTTCCAGTAAGACATGGAGGTTATGGAGAGGTACAGGTTCAGGGCATATTTGTGTGGTGTTCTGCAATGGTACGTTCCAGTGAGACAGGGTGGTTATGCACGGTACAGGATCAGGGCATATTTTTGTGGAGTTCTGCATTGGTACGTTCCAGTGAGACAGGGTGGTTATGCACGGTACAGAATCAGGGCATATTTGAGTGCAGTTCGGCATTGGTGCGTTCCAGTGAGACAGGGAGATTATGGAGGGGTACAGGTTCAGGGCATATTTGTGTGGAGTTCTGCATTGGTACGTTCCAGTGAGACAGGGAGGTTATGGAAGGGTACAGGTTCAGTGCATATTTGTGTTGAGTTCTGCATTGGTACGTTCGAGTGAGACAGGGAGGTTATGGAGGGGTACAGGTTCAGGGTATATTTGTGTCGAGCTCTGCGTTGGTACGTTCCCGTGTGACTGGGAGGTTATGGAGGGGTACAGGTTCATGGCAAATTTGTGTGGAGTTCTGCATTGGTGCGTTCTAGTGAGACTAGGAGGTTATGGGCGGGTACACGTTCAGGGAATATTTGTGTGTAGTTCTGCATTGGTACATTCCAGTGAGACAGGGAGGTTATGGAGGGTACAGGTTCAGGGCATATTTGTGTGGAGTTCTGCATTGGCACGTTCCAGTGAGACATGGAGGTTATAGAGGGTACAGTTTCAGGGCATATTTGTGTGGAGTTCTGCAGTGGTACGTTCCAGTGAGACAGGGAGAATATGGATGGGTACAGGTTCAGGGCATATTTGTGTGGAGTTCTGCATTGGTACTTTCCAGTGAGACAGGGTGGTTATGGAGGGTACCGGTTCATGGCATATTTGTGTGGAGTTCTGCAGTGGGACATTCCAATGAGACAGGGAGGTTATGGGCGGATACAGTTTCACGGCATATTTGTGAGGAGTTCTGCATTGGTACGTTCCAGTGAGACTGGGAGGTTATGGAGGGTACCGGTTCATGGCATATTTGTGTGGAGTTCTGCAGTGGGACATTCCAATGAGACAGGGATGTTATGGACGGTTACAGTTTCAGGGCATATTTGTGTGGAGTTCTGCATTGGTACTTTCCAGTGAGATTGGGTGGTTATGGAGGGTACCGGTTCATGGCATATTTGTGTGGAGTTCTGCAGTGGGACATTCCAATGAGACAGGGAGGTTATGGACGGTTACAGTTTCACGGCATATTTGTGAGGAGTTCTGCATTGGTACGTTCCAGTGAGACTGGGAGGTTTTGGAGGGTACCGGTTCATGGCATATTTGTGTGGAGTTCTGCAGTGGGACATTCCAATGAGACAGGGAGGTTATGGACGGTTACAGTTTCAGGGCATATTTGTGAGGAGTTCTGCATTGGTATGTTCCAGTGAGACTGGGAGGTTATGGAGGGAACAGGTTCAGGGCATGTTTGTGTGTAGTTCTGCATTTTTAAGTTCCAGTGAGACAGGGAGGTTATGGAGGGAACAGGTTCAGGGCATATTTGTGTCGAGTTCTGCAATGCTACGTTCCAGTGAGACAGGGAGGTTATGCACGGTACAGGATCAGGGCATATCTGAGTGGAGTTCGGCATTGGTGCGTTCCAGGGAGACAGGGATGTCATGGAGGGGTACAGGTTCAGGGCATATTTGTGGGGAGTTCTGCATTGGTAAGTTCCAGTGAGACAGGGAGGTTATGGAGGGGTACAGGTTCAGGGCAAATTTGTGTGGAGTTCTGCATTGCAACGTTCCAGTAAGACATGGAGGTTATGGAGAGGTACAGGTTCAGGGCATATTTGTGTGGTGTTCTGCAATGGTACGTTCCAGTGAGACAGGGTGGTTATGCACGGTACAGGATCAGGGCATATTTTTGTGGAGTTCTGCATTGGTACGTTCCAGTGAGACAGGGTGGTTATGCACGGTACAGAATCAGGGCATATTTGAGTGCAGTTCGGCATTGGTGCGTTCCAGTGAGACAGGGAGATTATGGAGGGGTACAGGTTCAGGGCATATTTGTGTGGAGTTCTGCATTGGTACGTTCCAGTGAGACAGGGAGGTTATGGAAGGGTACAGGTTCATGGCATATTTGTGTGGAGTTCTGCAGTGGGACATTCCAATGAGACAGGGAGGTTATGGGCGGATACAGTTTCACGGCATATTTGTGAGGAGTTCTGCATTGGTACGTTCCAGTGAGACTGGGAGGTTATGGAGGGTACCGGTTCATGGCATATTTGTGTGGAGTTCTGCAGTGGGACATTCCAATGAGACAGGGATGTTATGGACGGTTACAGTTTCAGGGCATATTTGTGTGGAGTTCTGCATTGGTACTTTCCAGTGAGATTGGGTGGTTATGGAGGGTACCGGTTCATGGCATATTTGTGTGGAGTTCTGCAGTGGGACATTCCAATGAGACAGGGAGGTTATGGACGGTTACAGTTTCACGGCATATTTGTGAGGAGTTCTGCATTGGTACGTTCCAGTGAGACTGGGAGGTTTTGGAGGGTACCGGTTCATGGCATATTTGTGTGGAGTTCTGCAGTGGGACATTCCAATGAGACAGGGAGGTTATGGACGGTTACAGTTTCAGGGCATATTTGTGAGGAGTTCTGCATTGGTATGTTCCAGTGAGACTGGGAGGTTATGGAGGGAACAGGTTCAGGGCATGTTTGTGTGTAGTTCTGCATTTTTAAGTTCCAGTGAGACAGGGAGGTTATGGAGGGAACAGGTTCAGGGCATATTTGTGTCGAGTTCTGCAATGCTACGTTCCAGTGAGACAGGGAGGTTATGCACGGTACAGGATCAGGGCATATCTGAGTGGAGTTCGGCATTGGTGCGTTCCAGGGAGACAGGGATGTCATGGAGGGGTACAGGTTCAGGGCATATTTGTGGGGAGTTCTGCATTGGTAAGTTCCAGTGAGACAGGGAGGTTATGGAGGGGTACAGGTTCAGGGCAAATTTGTGTGGAGTTCTGCATTGCAACGTTCCAGTAAGACATGGAGGTTATGGAGAGGTACAGGTTCAGGGCATATTTGTGTGGTGTTCTGCAATGGTACGTTCCAGTGAGACAGGGTGGTTATGCACGGTACAGGATCAGGGCATATTTTTGTGGAGTTCTGCATTGGTACGTTCCAGTGAGACAGGGTGGTTATGCACGGTACAGAATCAGGGCATATTTGAGTGCAGTTCGGCATTGGTGCGTTCCAGTGAGACAGGGAGATTATGGAGGGGTACAGGTTCAGGGCATATTTGTGTGGAGTTCTGCATTGGTACGTTCCAGTGAGACAGGGAGGTTATGGAAGGGTACAGGTTCAGTGCATATTTGTGTTGAGTTCTGCATTGGTACGTTCGAGTGAGACAGGGAGGTTATGGAGGGGTACAGGTTCAGGGTATATTTGTGTCGAGCTCTGCGTTGGTACGTTCCCGTGTGACTGGGAGGTTATGGAGGGGTACAGGTTCATGGCAAATTTGTGTGGAGTTCTGCATTGGTGCGTTCTAGTGAGACTAGGAGGTTATGGGCGGGTACACGTTCAGGGCATATTTGTGTGGAATTCTGCATTGGTACGTTCCAGTGAGACAGGGAGGTTATGGAGTGTACCGGTTCAGGGCATATTTGTGTTGAGTTCTGCAGTGGTACGTTCCAGTGAGACAGGGTGGTTATGGAGGGTACCGGTTCATGGCATATTTGTGTGGAGTTCTGCAGTGGGACATTCCAAAGAGACAGGGAGGTTATGGACGGTTACAGTTTCACGGCATATTTGTGAGGAGTTCTGCATTGGTACGTTCCAGTGAGACTGGGAGGTTATAGAGGGTACCGGTTCATGGCATATTTGTGTGGATTTCTGCAGTGGGACATTCCATAGAGACAGGGAGGTTATGGACGGTTACAGTTTCAGGGCATATTTGTGAGGAGTTCTGCATTGGTACGTTCCAGTGAGACTGGGAGGTTATGGAGGGTACAGGTTCAGGGCATATTTGTGTGTAGTTCTGCATTTTTAAGTTCCAGTGAGACAGGGAGGTTATGGAGGGAACAGGTTCAGGGCATATTTGTGTCGAGTTCTGCAGTGGTACGTTCCAGTGAGACATGGATGATATGGACGGGTACAGGTTCAGGGCATATTTGTGTGGAGATGTGCATTGGTACTTTCCAGTGAGACAGGGAGTCTATGGAGGGTACCGGTTCATGGCATATTTGTGTGGAGTTCTGCAGAGGTACGGTCCAATGAGACAGGGAGGTTATTGAGTGTACCGGTTCAGGGCATATTTGTGTGGAGTTCTGCATTGGTACGTTCCAGTGAGACAGGGAGGTTATGGACGGTTACAGTTTCAGGGCATATTTGTGAGGAGTTCTGCATTGGTACGTTCCAGTGAGACTGGGAGGTTATGGAGGGTACAGGTTCAGGGCATATTTGTGTGTAGTTCTGCATTTTTAAGTTCCAGTGAGACAGGGAGGTTATGGAGGGAACAGGTTCAGGGCATATTTGTGTCGAGTTCTGCAATGCTACGTTCCAGTGAGACAGGCTGGTTATGCACGGTACAGGATCAGGGCATATCTGAGTGGAGTTCGGCATTGGTGCGTTCCAGTGAGACAGGGAGGTCATGGAGGGGTACAGGTTCAGGGAATATTTGTTGGGAGTTATGCATTGGTAAGTTCCAGTGAGACAGGGAGATTGTGGAGGGGTACAGGTTCAGGGCAAATTTGTGTGGAGTTCTGCATTGGTGCGTTCCCGTAAGACAGGGAGGTTATGGAGAGGTACAGGTTCAGGGCATATTTGTGTGGAGTTCTGCATTGCAACGTTCCAGTAAGACAGGGAGGTTATGGAGAGGTACAGGTTCAGGGCATATTTGTGTGGTGTTCTGCAATGGTACGTTGCAGTGAGACAGGGTGGTTATGCACGGTACAGGATCAGGGCATATTTTTGTGGAGTTCTGCATTGGTACGTTCCAGTGAGACAGGGAGGTTATGGTCGGGTACAGGTTCAGGGAATATTTGTGTGTAGTTCTGCATTGGTACATTCCAGTGAGACAGGGAGGTTATGGAGGGTACAGGTTCAGGGCATATTTGTGTGGAGTTCTGCATTGGTACGTTCCAGTGAGACAAGGAGGTTATAGAGGGTACAGGTTCAGGGCATATTTGTGTGGAGTTCTGCAGTGGTACGTTCCAGTGAGACAGGGAGGATATGGATGGGTACAGGTTCAGGGCATATTTGTGTGGAGTTCTGCATTGGTACTTTCCAGTGAGACAGGGTGGTTATGGAGGGTACCGGTTCATGGCATATTTGTGTGGAGTTCTGCAGTGGGACATTCCAATGAGACAGGGAGGTTATGGAAGGTTACAGTTTCACGGCATATTTGTGAGGAGTTCTGCATTGGTACGTTCCAGTGAGACTGGGAGGTTATGGAGGGTACCGGTTCATGGCATATTTGTGTGGAGTTCTGCAGTGGGACATTCCAATGAGACAGGGATGTTATGGACGGTTACAGTTTCAGGGCATATTTGTGTGGAGTTCTGCATTGGTACTTTCCAGTGAGATTGGGTGGTTATGGAGGGTACCGGTTCATGGCATATTTGTGTGGAGTTCTGCAGTGGGACATTCCAATGAGACAGGGAGGTTATGGACGGTTACAGTTTCAGGGCATATTTGTGAGGAGTTCTGCATTGGTACGTTCCAGTGAGACTGGGAGGTTATGGAGGGTACAGGTTCAGGGCATATTTGTGTGTAGTTCTGCATTTTTAAGTTCCAGTGAGACAGGGAGTTTATGGAGGGAACAGGTTCAGGGCATATTTGTGTCGAGTTCTGCAATACTACGTTCCAGTGAGACAGGCTGGTTATGCACGGTATAGGATCAGGGCATATCTGAGTGGAGTTCGGCATTGGTGCGTTCCAGTGAGACAGGGAGGTCATGGAGGGGTACAGGTTCAGGGAATATTTGTGGGGAGTTATGCATTGGTAAGTTCCAGTGCGACATGGAGGTTATGGAGGGGTACAGGTTCAGGGCAAATTTGTGTGGAGTTCTGCATTGGTGCGTTCCAGTAAGACAGGGAGGTTATGGAGAGGTACAGGTTCAGGGCATATTTGTGTGGAGTTCTGCATTGCAACGTTCCAGTAAGACAGGGAGGTTATGGAGAGGTACAGGTTCAGGGCATATTTGTGTGGTGTTCTGCAATGGTACGTTCCAGTGAGACAGGGTGGTTATGCACGCTACAGGATCAGGGCATATTTTTGTGGAGTTCTGCATTGGTACGTTCCAGTGAGACAGGGAGGTTATGGTCGGGTACAGGTTCAGGGAATATTTGTGTGTAGTTCTGCATTGGTACATTCCAGTGAGACAGGGAGGTTATGGAGGGTACAGGTTCAGGGCATATTTGTGTGGAGTTCTGCATTGGTACGTTCCAGTGAGACATGGCGGTTATAGAGGGTACAGTTTCAGGGCATATTTGTGTGGAGTTCTGCAGTGGTACGTTCCAGTGAGACAGGGAGGATATGGATGGGTACAGGTTCAGGGCATATTTGTGTGGAGTTCTGCATTGGTACTTTCCAGTGAGACAGGGTGGTTATGGAGGGTACCGGTTCATGGCATATTTGTGTGGAGTTCTGCAGTGGGACATTCCAATGAGACAGGGAGGTTATGGGCGGTTACAGTTTCACGGCATATTTGTGAGGAGTTCTGCATTGGTACGTTCCAGTGAGACTGGGAGGTTATGGAGGGTACCGGTTCATGGCATATTTGTGTGGAGTTCTGCAGTGGGACATTCCAATGAGACAGGGATGTTATGGACGGTTACAGTTTCAGGGCATATTTGTGAGGAGTTCTGCATTGGTACGTTCCAGTGAGACTGGGAGGTTATGGAGGGTACCGGTTCATGGCATATTTGTGTGGAGTTCTGCAGTGGGACATTCCAATGAGACAGGGAGGTTATGGACGGTTACAATTTCAGGGCATATTTGTGAGGAGTTCTGCATTGGTATGTTCCAGTGAGACTGGGAGGTTATGGAGGGAACAGGTTCAGGGCATGTTTGTGTGTAGTTCTGCATTTTTAAGTTCCAGTGAGACAGGGAGGTTATGGAGGGAACAGGTTCAGGGCATATTTGTGTCGAGTTCTGCAATGCTACGTTCCAGTGAGACAGGGAGGTTATGCACGGTACAGGATCAGGGCATATCTGAGTGGAGTTCGGCATTGGTGCGTTCCAGGGAGACAGGGATGTCATGGAGGGGTACAGGTTCAGGGCATATTTGTGGGGAGTTCTGCATTGGTAAGTTCCAGTGAGACAGGGAGGTTATGGAGGGGTACAGGTTCAGGGCAAATTTGTGTGGAGTTCTGCATTGCAACGTTCCAGTAAGACAGGGAGGTTATGGAGAGGTACAGGTTCAGGGCATATTTGTGTGGTGTTCTGCAATGGTACGTTCCAGTGAGACAGGGTGGTTATGCACGGTACAGGATCAGGGCATATTTTTGTGGAGTTCTGCATTGGTACGTTCCAGTGAGACAGGGTGGTTATGCACGGTACAGAATCAGGGCATATTTGAGTGCAGTTCGGCATTGGTGCGTTCCAGTGAGACAGGGAGATTATGGAGGGGTACAGGTTCAGGGCATATTTGTGTGGAGTTCTGCATTGGTACGTTCCAGTGAGACAGGGAGGTTATGGAAGGGTACAGGTTCAGTGCATATTTGTGTTGAGTTCTGCATTGGTACGTTCGAGTGAGACAGGGAGGTTATGGAGGGGTACAGGTTCAGGGTATATTTGTGTCGAGCTCTGCGTTGGTACGTTCCCGTGTGACTGGGAGGTTATGGAGGGGTACAGGTTCATGGCAAATTTGTGTCGAGTTCTGCAGTGGTACGTTCCAGTGAGACATGGATGATATGGACGGGTACAGGTTCAGGGCATATTTGTGTGGAGATGTGCATTGGTACTTTCCAGTGAGACAGGGAGTCTATGGAGGGTACCGGTTCATGGCATATTTGTGTGGAGTTCTGCAGAGGTACGGTCCAATGAGACAGGGAGGTTATTGAGTGTACCGGTTCAGGGCATATTTGTGTGGAGTTCTGCATTGGTACGTTCCAGTGAGACAGGGAGATTATGGACGGTTACAGTTTCAGGGCATATTTGTGAGGAGTTCTGCATTGGTACGTTCCAGTGAGACTGGGAGGTTATGGAGGGTACAGGTTCAGGGCATATTTGTGTGTAGTTCTGCATTTTTAAGTTCCAGTGAGACAGGGAGGTTATGGAGGGAACAGGTTCAGGGCATATTTGTGTCGAGTTCTGCAATGCTACGTTCCAGTGAGACAGGCTGGTTATGCACGGTACAGGATCAGGGCATATCTGAGTGGAGTTCGGCATTGGTGCGTTCCAGTGAGACAGGGAGGTCATGGAGGGGTACAGGTTCAGGGAATATTTGTTGGGAGTTATGCATTGGTAAGTTCCAGTGAGACAGGGAGATTGTGGAGGGGTACAGGTTCAGGGCAAATTTGTGTGGAGTTCTGCATTGGTGCGTTCCCGTAAGACAGGGAGGTTATGGAGAGGTACAGGTTCAGGGCATATTTGTGTGGAGTTCTGCATTGCAACGTTCCAGTAAGACAGGGAGGTTATGGAGAGGTACAGGTTCAGGGCATATTTCTGTGGTGTTCTGCAATGGTACGTTGCAGTGAGACAGGGTGGTTATGCACGGTACAGGATCAGGGCATATTTTTGTGGAGTTCTGCATTGGTACGTTCCAGTGAGACAGGGAGGTTATGGTCGGGTACAGGTTCAGGGAATATTTGTGTGTAGTTCTGCATTGGTACATTCCAGTGAGACAGGGAGGTTATGGAGGGTACAGGTTCAGGGCATATTTGTGTGGAGTTCTGCATTGGTACGTTCCAGTGAGACAAGGAGGTTATAGAGCGTACAGGTTCAGGGCATATTTGTGTGGAGTTCTGCAGTGGTACGTTCCAGTGAGACAGGGAGGATATGGATGGGTACAGGTTCAGGGCATATTTGTGTGGAGTTCTGCATTGGTACTTTCCAGTGAGACAGGGTGGTTATGGAGGGTACCGGTTCATGGCATATTTGTGTGGAGTTCTGCAGTGGGACATTCCAATGAGACAGGGAGGTTATGGAAGGTTACAGTTTCACGGCATATTTGTGAGGAGTTCTGCATTGGTACGTTCCAGTGAGACTGGGAGGTTATGGAGGGTACCGGTTCATGGCATATTTGTGTGGAGTTCTGCAGTGGGACATTCCAATGAGACAGGGATGTTATGGACGGTTACAGTTTCAGGGCATATTTGTGTGGAGTTCTGCATTGGTACTTTCCAGTGAGATTGGGTGGTTATGGAGGGTACCGGTTCATGGCATATTTGTGTGGAGTTCTGCAGTGGGACATTCCAATGAGACAGGGAGGTTATGGACGGTTACAGTTTCAGGGCATATTTGTGAGGAGTTCTGCATTGGTACGTTCCAGTGAGACTGGGAGGTTATGGAGGGTACAGGTTCAGGGCATATTTGTGTGTAGTTCTGCATTTTTAAGTTCCAGTGAGACAGGGAGTTTATGGAGGGAACAGGTTCAGGGCATATTTGTGTCGAGTTCTGCAATACTACGTTCCAGTGAGACAGGCTGGTTATGCACGGTATAGGATCAGGGCATATCTGAGTGGAGTTCGGCATTGGTGCGTTCCAGTGAGACAGGGAGGTCATGGAGGGGTACAGGTTCAGGGAATATTTGTGGGGAGTTATGCATTGGTAAGTTCCAGTGCGACATGGAGGTTATGGAGGGGTACAGGTTCAGGGCAAATTTGTGTGGAGTTCTGCATTGGTGCGTTCCAGTAAGACAGGGAGGTTATGGAGAGGTACAGGTTCAGGGCATATTTGTGTGGAGTTCTGCATTGCAACGTTCCAGTAAGACAGGGAGGTTATGGAGAGGTACAGGTTCAGGGCATATTTGTGTGGTGTTCTGCAATGGTACGTTCCAGTGAGACAGGGTGGTTATGCACGCTACAGGATCAGGGCATATTTTTGTGGAGTTCTGCATTGGTACGTTCCAGTGAGACAGGGAGGTTATGGTCGGGTACAGGTTCAGGGAATATTTGTGTGTAGTTCTGCATTGGTACATTCCAGTGAGACAGGGAGGTTATGGAGGGTACAGGTTCAGGGCATATTTGTGTGGAGTTCTGCATTGGTACGTTCCAGTGAGACATGGCGGTTATAGAGGGTACAGTTTCAGGGCATATTTGTGTGGAGTTCTGCAGTGGTACGTTCCAGTGAGACAGGGAGGATATGGATGGGTACAGGTTCAGGGCATATTTGTGTGGAGTTCTGCATTGGTACTTTCCAGTGAGACAGGGTGGTTATGGAGGGTACCGGTTCATGGCATATTTGTGTGGAGTTCTGCAGTGGGACATTCCAATGAGACAGGGAGGTTATGGGCGGTTACAGTTTCACGGCATATTTGTGAGGAGTTCTGCATTGGTACGTTCCAGTGAGACTGGGAGGTTATGGACGGTACCGGTTCATGGCATATTTGTGTGGAGTTCTGCAGTGGGACATTCCAATGAGACAGGGATGTTATGGACGGTTACAGTTTCAGGGCATATTTGTGAGGAGTTCTGCATTGGTACGTTCCAGTGAGACTGGGAGGTTATGGAGGGTACCGGTTCATGGCATATTTGTGTGGAGTTCTGCAGTGGGACATTCCAATGAGACAGGGAGGTTATGGACGGTTACAGTTTCAGGGCATATTTGTGAGGAGTTCTGCATTGGTATGTTCCAGTGAGACTGGGAGGTTATGGAGGGAACAGGTTCAGGGCATGTTTGTGTGTAGTTCTGCATTTTTAAGTTCCAGTGAGACAGGGAGGTTATGGAGGGAACAGGTTCAGGGCATATTTGTGTCGAGTTCTGCAATGCTACGTTCCAGTGAGACAGGGAGGTTATGCACGGTACAGGATCAGGGCATATCTGAGTGGAGTTCGGCATTGGTGCGTTCCAGGTAGACAGGGATGTCATGGAGGGGTACAGGTTCAGGGCATATTTGTGGGGAGTTCTGCATTGGTAAGTTCCAGTGAGACAGGGAGGTTATGGAGGGGTACAGGTTCAGGGCAAATTTGTGTGGAGTTCTGCATTGCAACGTTCCAGTAAGACAGGGAGGTTATGGAGAGGTACAGGTTCAGGGCATATTTGTGTGGTGTTCTGCAATGGTACGTTCCAGTGAGACAGGGTGGTTATGCACGGTACAGGATCAGGGCATATTTTTGTGGAGTTCTGCATTGGTACGTTCCAGTGAGACAGGGTGGTTATGCACGGTACAGAATCAGGGCATATTTGAGTGCAGTTCGGCATTGGTGCGTTCCAGTGAGACAGGGAGATTATGGAGGGGTACAGGTTCAGGGCATATTTGTGTGGAGTTCTGCATTGGTACGTTCCAGTGAGACAGGGAGGTTATGGAAGGGTACAGGTTCAGTGCATATTTGTGTTGAGTTCTGCATTGGTACGTTCGAGTGAGACAGGGAGGTTATGGAGGGGTACAGGTTCAGGGTATATTTGTGTCGAGCTCTGCGTTGGTACGTTCCCGTGTGACTGGGAGGTTATGGAGGGGTACAGGTTCATGGCAAATTTGTGTCGAGTTCTGCAGTGGTACGTTCCAGTGAGACATGGATGATATGGACGGGTACAGGTTCAGGGCATATTTGTGTGGAGATGTGCATTGGTACTTTCCAGTGAGACAGGGAGTCTATGGAGGGTACCGGTTCATGGCATATTTGTGTGGAGTTCTGCAGAGGTACGGTCCAATGAGACAGGGAGGTTATTGAGTGTACCGGTTCAGGGCATATTTGTGTGGAGTTCTGCATTGGTACGTTCCAGTGAGACAGGGAGATTATGGACGGTTACAGTTTCAGGGCATATTTGTGAGGAGTTCTGCATTGGTACGTTCCAGTGAGACTGGGAGGTTATGGAGGGTACAGGTTCAGGGCATATTTGTGTGTAGTTCTGCATTTTTAAGTTCCAGTGAGACAGGGAGGTTATGGAGGGAACAGGTTCAGGGCATATTTGTGTCGAGTTCTGCAATGCTACGTTCCAGTGAGACAGGCTGGTTATGCACGGTACAGGATCAGGGCATATCTGAGTGGAGTTCGGCATTGGTGCGTTCCAGTGAGACAGGGAGGTCATGGAGGGGTACAGGTTCAGGGAATATTTGTTGGGAGTTATGCATTGGTAAGTTCCAGTGAGACAGGGAGATTGTGGAGGGGTACAGGTTCAGGGCAAATTTGTGTGGAGTTCTGCATTGGTGCGTTCCCGTAAGACAGGGAGGTTATGGAGAGGTACAGGTTCAGGGCATATTTGTGTGGAGTTCTGCATTGCAACGTTCCAGTAAGACAGGGAGGTTATGGAGAGGTACAGGTTCAGGGCATATTTCTGTGGTGTTCTGCAATGGTACGTTGCAGTGAGACAGGGTGGTTATGCACGGTACAGGATCAGGGCATATTTTTGTGGAGTTCTGCATTGGTACGTTCCAGTGAGACAGGGAGGTTATGGTCGGGTACAGGTTCAGGGAATATTTGTGTGTAGTTCTGCATTGGTACATTCCAGTGAGACAGGGAGGTTATGGAGGGTACAGGTTCAGGGCATATTTGTGTGGAGTTCTGCATTGGTACGTTCCAGTGAGACAAGGAGGTTATAGAGCGTACAGGTTCAGAGCATATTTGTGTGGAGTTCTGCAGTGGTACGTTCCAGTGAGACAGGGAGGATATGGATGGGTACAGGTTCAGGGCATATTTGTGTGGAGTTCTGCATTGGTACTTTCCAGTGAGACAGGGTGGTTATGGAGGGTACCGGTTCATGGCATATTTGTGTGGAGTTCTGCAGTGGGACATTCCAATGAGACAGGGAGGTTATGGAAGGTTACAGTTTCACGGCATATTTGTGAGGAGTTCTGCATTGGTACGTTCCAGTGAGACTGGGAGGTTATGGAGGGTACCGGTTCATGGCATATTTGTGTGGAGTTCTGCAGTGGGACATTCCAATGAGACAGGGATGTTATGGACGGTTACAGTTTCAGGGCATATTTGTGTGGAGTTCTGCATTGGTACTTTCCAGTGAGATTGGGTGGTTATGGAGGGTACCGGTTCATGGCATATTTGTGTGGAGTTCTGCAGTGGGACATTCCAATGAGACAGGGAGGTTATGGACGGTTACAGTTTCAGGGCATATTTGTGAGGAGTTCTGCATTGGTACGTTCCAGTGAGACTGGGAGGTTATGGAGGGTACAGGTTCAGGGCATATTTGTGTGTAGTTCTGCATTTTTAAGTTCCAGTGAGACAGGGAGTTTATGGAGGGAACAGGTTCAGGGCATATTTGTGTCGAGTTCTGCAATACTACGTTCCAGTGAGACAGGCTGGTTATGCACGGTATAGGATCAGGGCATATCTGAGTGGAGTTCGGCATTGGTGCGTTCCAGTGAGACAGGGAGGTCATGGAGGGGTACAGGTTCAGGGAATATTTGTGGGGAGTTATGCATTGGTAAGTTCCAGTGCGACATGGAGGTTATGGAGGGGTACAGGTTCAGGGCAAATTTGTGTGGAGTTCTGCATTGGTGCGTTCCAGTAAGACAGGGAGGTTATGGAGAGGTACAGGTTCAGGGCATATTTGTGTGGAGTTCTGCATTGCAACGTTCCAGTAAGACAGGGAGGTTATGGAGAGGTACAGGTTCAGGGCATATTTGTGTGGTGTTCTGCAATGGTACGTTCCAGTGAGACAGGGTGGTTATGCACGCTACAGGATCAGGGCATATTTTTGTGGAGTTCTGCATTGGTACGTTCCAGTGAGACAGGGAGGTTATGGTCGGGTACAGGTTCAGGGAATATTTGTGTGTAGTTCTGCATTGGTACATTCCAGTGAGACAGGGAGGTTATGGAGGGTACAGGTTCAGGGCATATTTGTGTGGAGTTCTGCATTGGTACGTTCCAGTGAGACATGGAGGTTATAGAGGGTACAGTTTCAGGGCATATTTGTGTGGAGTTCTGCAGTGGTACGTTCCAGTGAGACAGGGAGGATATGGATGGGTACAGGTTCAGGGCATATTTGTGTGGAGTTCTGCATTGGTACTTTCCAGTGAGACAGGGTGGTTATGGAGGGTACCGGTTCATGGCATATTTGTGTGGAGTTCTGCAGTGGGACATTCCAATGAGACAGGGAGGTTATGGGCGGTTACAGTTTCACGGCATATTTGTGAGGAGTTCTGCATTGGTACGTTCCAGTGAGACTGGGAGGTTATGGAGGGTACCGGTTCATGGCATATTTGTGTGGAGTTCTGCAGTGGGACATTCCAATGAGACAGGGATGTTATGGACGGTTACAGTTTCAGGGCATATTTGTGTGGAGTTCTGCATTGGTACTTTCCAGTGAGATTGGGTGGTTATGGAGGGTACCGGTTCATGGCATATTTGTGTGGAGTTCTGCAGTGGGACATTCCAATGAGACAGGGAGGTTATGGACGGTTACAGTTTCACGGCATATTTGTGAGGAGTTCTGCATTGGTACGTTCCAGTGAGACTGGGAGGTTATGGAGGGTACCGGTTCATGGCATATTTGTGTGGAGTTCTGCAGTGGGACATTCCAATGAGACAGGGAGGTTATGGACTATTACAGTTTCAGGGCATATTTGTGAGGAGTTCTGCATTGGTATGTTCCAGTGAGACTGGGAGGTTATGGAGGGAACAGGTTCAGGGCATGTTTGTGTGTAGTTCTGCATTTTTAAGTTCCAGTGAGACAGGGAGGTTATGGAGGGAACAGGTTCAGGGCATATTTGTGTCGAGTTCTGCAATGCTACGTTCCAGTGAGACAGGGAGGTTATGCACGGTACAGGATCAGGGCATATCTGAGTGGAGTTCGGCATTGGTGCGTTCCAGGGAGACAGGGATGTCATGGAGGGGTACAGGTTCAGGGCATATTTGTGGGGAGTTCTGCATTGGTAAGTTCCAGTGAGACAGGGAGGTTATGGAGGGGTACAGGTTCAGGGCAAATTTGTGTGGAGTTCTGCATTGCAACGTTCCAGTAAGACAGGGAGGTTATGGAGAGGTACAGGTTCAGGGCATATTTGTGTGGTGTTCTGCAATGGTACGTTCCAGTGAGACAGGGTGGTTATGCACGGTACAGGATCAGGGCATATTTTTGTGGAGTTCTGCATTGGTACGTTCCAGTGAGACAGGGTGGTTATGCACGGTTCAGAATCAGGGCATATTTGAGTGCAGTTCGGCATTGGTGCGTTCCAGTGAGACAGGGAGATTATGGAGGGGTACAGGTTCAGGGCATATTTGTGTGGAGTTCTGCATTGGTACGTTCCAGTGAGACAGGGAGGTTATGGAAGGGTACAGGTTCAGTGCATATTTGTGTTGAGTTCTGCATTGGTACGTTCGAGTGAGACAGGGAGGTTATGGAGGGGTACAGGTTCAGGGTATATTTGTGTCGAGCTCTGCGTTGGTACGTTCCCGTGTGACTGGGAGGTTATGGAGGGGTACAGGTTCATGGCAAATTTGTGTGGAGTTCTGCATTGGTGCGTTCTAGTGAGACTAGGAGGTTATGGGCGGGTACACGTTCAGGGCATATTTGTGTGGAATTCTGCATTGGTACGTTCCAGTGAGACAGGGAGGTTATAGAGGGTACCGGTTCAGGGCATATTTGTGTTGAGTTCTGCAGTGGTACGTTCCAGTGAGACAGGGAGGATATGGATGGGTACAGGTTCAGGGCATATTTGTGTGGAGTTCTGCATTGGTACTTTCCAGTGAGACAGGGTGGTTATGGAGGGTACCGGTTCATGGCATATTTGTGTGGAGTTCTGCAGTGGGACATTCCAAAGAGACAGGGAGGTTATGGACGGTTACAGTTTCACGGCATATTTGTGAGGAGTTCTGCATTGGTACGTTCCAGTGAGACTGGGAGGTTATAGAGGGTACCGGTTCATGGCATATTTGTGTGGATTTCTGCAGTGGGACATTCCAATGAGACAGGGAGTTTATGGACGGTTACAGTTTCAGGGCATATTTGTGAGGAGTTCTGCATTGGTACGTTCCAGTGAGACTGGGAGGTTATGGAGGGTACAGGTTCAGGGCATATTTGTGTGTAGTTCTGCATTTTTAAGTTCCAGTGAGACAGGGAGGTTATGGAGGGAACAGGTTCAGGGCATATTTGTGTCGAGTTCTGCAGTGGTACGTTCCAGTGAGACATGGATGATATGGACGGGTACAGGTTCAGGGCATATTTGTGTGGAGATGTGCATTGGTACTTTCCAGTGAGACAGGGAGTCTATGGAGGGTACCGGTTCATGGCATATTTGTGTGGAGTTCTGCAGAGGTACGGTCCAATGAGACAGGGAGGTTATTGAGTGTACCGGTTCAGGGCATATTTGTGTGGAGTTCTGCATTGGTACGTTCCAGTGAGACAGGGAGGTTATGGACGGTTACAGTTTCAGGGCATATTTGTGAGGAGTTCTGCATTGGTACGTTCCAGTGAGACTGGGAGGTTATGGAGGGTACAGGTTCAGGGCATATTTGTGTGTAGTTCTGCATTTTTAAGTTCCAGTGAGACAGGGAGGTTATGGAGGGAACAGGTTCAGGGCATATTTGTGTCGAGTTCTGCAATGCTACGTTCCAGTGAGACAGGCTGGTTATGCACGGTACAGGATCAGGGCATATCTGAGTGGAGTTCGGCATTGGTGCGTTCCAGTGAGACAGGGAGGTCATGGAGGGGTACAGGTTCAGGGAATATTTGTTGGGAGTTATGCATTGGTAAGTTCCAGTGAGACAGGGAGGTTGTGGAGGGGTACAGGTTCAGGGCAAATTTGTGTGGAGTTCTGCATTGGTGCGTTCCAGTAAGACAGGGAGGTTATGGAGAGGTACAGGTTCAGGGCATATTTGTGTGGAGTTCTGCATTGCAACGTTCCAGTAAGACAGGGAGGTTATGGAGAGGTACAGGTTCAGGGCATATTTGTGTGGTGTTCTGCAATGGTACGTTCCAGTGAGACAGGGTGGTTATGCACGGTACAGGATCAGGGCATATTTTTGTGGAGTTCTGCATTGGTACGTTCCAGTGAGACAGGGAGGTTATGGTCGGGTACAGGTTCAGGGAATATTTGTGTGTAGTTCTGCATTGGTACATTCCAGTGAGACAGGGAGGTTATGGAGGGTACAGGTTCAGGGCATATTTGTGTGGAGTTCTGCATTGGTACGTTCCAGTAAGACAGGGAGGTTATGGAGAGGTACAGGTTCAGGGCATATTTGTGTGGAGTTCTGCATTGCAACGTTCCAGTAAGACAGGGAGGTTATGGAGAGGTACAGGTTCAGGGCATATTTGTGTGGTGTTCTGCAATGGTACGTTCCAGTGAGACAGGGTGGTTATGCACGCTACAGGATCAGGGCATATTTTTGTGGAGTTCTGCATTGGTACGTTCCAGTGAGACAGGGAGGTTATGGTCGGGTACAGGTTCAGGGAATATTTGTGTGTAGTTCTGCATTGGTACATTCCAGTGAGACAGGGAGGTTATGGAGGGTACAGGTTCAGGGCATATTTGTGTGGAGTTCTGCATTGGTACGTTCCAGTGAGACATGGAGGTTATAGAGGGTACAGTTTCAGGGCATATTTGTGTGGAGTTCTGCAGTGGTACGTTCCAGTGAGACAGGGAGGATATGGATGGGTACAGGTTCAGGGCATATTTGTGTGGAGTTCTGCATTGGTACTTTCCAGTGAGACAGGGTGGTTATGGAGGGTACCGGTTCATGGCATATTTGTGTGGAGTTCTGCAGTGGGACATTCCAATGAGACAGGGAGGTTATGGGCGGTTACAGTTTCACGGCATATTTGTGAGGAGTTCTGCATTGGTACGTTCCAGTGAGACTGGGAGGTTATGGAGGGTACCGGTTCATGGCATATTTGTGTGGAGTTCTGCAGTGGGACATTCCAATGAGACAGGGATGTTATGGACGGTTACAGTTTCAGGGAATATTTGTGTGGAGTTCTGCATTGGTACTTTCCAGTGAGATTGGGTGGTTATGGAGGGTACCGGTTCATGGCATATTTGTGTGGAGTTCTGCAGTGGGACATTCCAATGAGACAGGGAGGTTATGGACGGTTACAGTTTCACGGCATATTTGTGAGGAGTTCTGCATTGGTACGTTCCAGTGAGACTGGGAGGTTATGGAGGGTACCGGTTCATGGCATATTTGTGTGGAGTTCTGCAGTGGGACATTCCAATGAGACAGGGAGGTTATGGACGGTTACAGTTTCAGGGCATATTTGTGAGGAGTTCTGCATTGGTATGTTCCAGTGAGACTGGGAGATTATGGAGGGAACAGGTTCAGGGCATGTTTGTGTGTAGTTCTGCATTTTTAAGTTCCAGTGAGACAGGGAGGTTATGGAGGGAACAGGTTCAGGGCATATTTGTGTCGAGTTCTGCAATGCTACGTTCCAGTGAGACAGGGAGGTTATGCACGGTACAGGATCAGGGCATATCTGAGTGGAGTTCGGCATTGGTGCGTTCCAGGGAGACAGGGATGTCATGGAGGGGTACAGGTTCAGGGCATATTTGTGGGGAGTTCTGCATTGGTAAGTTCCAGTGAGACAGGGAGGTTATGGAGGGGTACAGGTTCAGGGCAAATTTGTGTGGAGTTCTGCATTGCAACGTTCCAGTAAGACAGGGAGGTTATGGAGAGGTACAGGTTCAGGGCATATTTGTGTGGTGTTCTGCAATGGTACGTTCCAGTGAGACAGGGTGGTTATGCACGGTACAGGATCAGGGCATATTTTTGTGGAGTTCTGCATTGGTACGTTCCAGTGAGACAGGGTGGTTATGCACGGTACAGAATCAGGGCATATTTGAGTGCAGTTCGGCATTGGTGCGTTCCAGTGAGACAGGGAGATTATGGAGGGGTACAGGTTCAGGGCATATTTGTGTGGAGTTCTGCATTGGTACGTTCCAGTGAGACAGGGAGGTTATGGAAGGGTACAGGTTCAGTGCATATTTGTGTTGAGTTCTGCATTGGTACGTTCGAGTGAGACAGGGAGGTTATGGAGGGGTACAGGTTCAGGGTATATTTGTGTCGAGCTCTGCGTTGGTACGTTCCCGTGTGACTGGGAGGTTATGGAGGGGTACAGGTTCATGGCAAATTTGTGTGGAGTTCTGCATTGGTGCGTTCTAGTGAGACTAGGAGGTTATGGGCGGGTACACGTTCAGGGCATATTTGTGTGGAATTCTGCATTGGTACGTTCCAGTGAGACAGGGAGGTTATGGAGTGTACCGGTTCAGGGCATATTTGTGTTGAGTTCTGCAGTGGTACGTTCCAGTGAGACAGGGAGGATATGGATGGGTACAGGTTCAGGGCATATTTGTGTGGAGTTCTGCATTGGTACTTTCCAGTGAGACAGGGTGGTTATGGAGGGTACCGGTTCATGGCATATTTGTGTGGAGTTCTGCAGTGGGACATTCCAAAGAGACAGGGAGGTTATGGACGGTTACAGTTTCACGGCATATTTGTGAGGAGTTCTGCATTGGTACGTTCCAGTGAGACTGGGAGGTTATAGAGGGTACCGGTTCATGGCATATTTGTGTGGATTTCTGCAGTGGGACATTCCAATGAGACAGGGAGGTTATGGACGGTTACAGTTTCAGGGCATATTTGTGAGGAGTTCTGCATTGGTACGTTCCAGTGAGACTGGGAGGTTATGGAGGGTACAGGTTCAGGGCATATTTGTGTGTAGTTCTGCATTTTTAAGTTCCAGTGAGACAGGGAGGTTATGGAGGGAACAGGTTCAGGGCATATTTGTGTCGAGTTCTGCAGTGGTACGTTCCAGTGAGACATGGATGATATGGACGGGTACAGGTTCAGGGCATATTTGTGTGGAGATGTGCATTGGTACTTTCCAGTGAGACAGGGAGTCTATGGAGGGTACCGGTTCATGGCATATTTGTGTGGAGTTCTGCAGAGGTACGGTCCAATGAGACAGGGAGGTTATTGAGTGTAACGGTTCAGGGCATATTTGTGTGGAGTTTTGCATTGGTACGTTCCAGTGAGACAGGGAGGTTATGGACGGTTACAGTTTCAGGGCATATTTGTGAGGAGTTCTGCATTGGTACGTTCCAGTGAGACTGGGAGGTTATGGAGGGTACAGGTTCAGGGCATATTTGTGTGTAGTTCTGCATTTTTAAGTTCCAGTGAGACAGGGAGGTTATGGAGGGAACAGGTTCAGGGCATATTTGTGTCGAGTTCTGCAATGCTACGTTCCAGTGAGACAGGCTGGTTATGCACGGTACAGGATCAGGGCATATCTGAGTGGAGTTCGGCATTGGTGCGTTCCAGTGAGACAGGGAGGTCATGGAGGGGTACAGGTTCAGGGAATATTTGTTGGGAGTTATGCATTGGTAAGTTCCAGTGAGACAGGGAGGTTGTGGAGGGGTACAGGTTCAGGGCAAATTTGTGTGGAGTTCTGCATTGGTGCGTTCCAGTAAGACAGGGAGGTTATGGAGAGGTACAGGTTCAGGGCATATTTGTGTGGAGTTCTGCATTGCAACGTTCCAGTAAGACAGGGAGGTTATGGAGAGGTACAGGTTCAGGGCATATTTGTGTGGAGTTCTGCATTGGTACGTTCCAGTGAGACAAGGAGGTTATAGAGGGTACAGGTTCAGGGCATATTTGTGTGGAGTTCTGCAGTGGTACGTTCCAGTGAGACAGGGAGGATATGGATGGGTACAGGTTCAGGGCATATTTGTGTGGAGTTCTGCATTGGTACTTTCCAGTGAGACAGGGTGGTTATGGAGGGTACCGGTTCATGGCATATTTGTGTGGAGTTCTGCAGTGGGACATTCCAATGAGACAGGGAGGTTATGGAAGGTTACAGTTTCACGGCATATTTGTGAGGAGTTCTGCATTGGTACGTTCCAGTGAGACTGGGAGGTTATGGAGGGTACCGGTTCATGGCATATTTGTGTGGAGTTCTGCAGTGGGACATTCCAATGAGACAGGGATGTTATGGACGGTTACAGTTTCAGGGCATATTTGTGTGGAGTTCTGCATTGGTACTTTCCAGTGAGATTGGGTGGTTATGGAGGGTACCGGTTCATGGCATATTTGTGTGGAGTTCTGCAGTGGGACATTCCAATGAGACAGGGAGGTTATGGACGGTTACAGTTTCACGGCATATTTGTGAGGAGTTCTGCATTGGTACGTTCCAGTGAGACTGGGAGGTTATGGAGGGTACCGGTTCATGGCATATTTGTGTGGATTTCTGCAGTAGGACATTCCAATGAGACAGGGAGGTTATGGACGGTTACAGTTTCAGGGCATATTTGTGAGGAGTTCTGCATTGGTACGTTCCAGTGAGACTGGGAGGTTATGGAGGGTACAGGTTCAGGGCATATTTGTGTGTAGTTCTGCATTTTTAAGTTCCAGTGAGACAGGGAGGTTATGGAGGGAACAGGTTCAGGGCATATTTGTGTCGAGTTCTGCAGTGGTACGTTCCAGTGAGACATGGATGATATGGACGGGTACAGGTTCAGGGCATATTTGTGTGGAGATGTGCATTGGTACGTTCCAGTGAGACAGGGAGGTTATGCACGGTACAGGATCAGGGCATATCTGAGTGGAGTTCGGCATTGGTGCGTTCCAGTGAGACAGGGATGTCATGGAGGGGTACAGGTTCAGGGCATATTTGTGGGGAGTTCTGCATTGGTAAGTTCCAGTGAGACAGGGAGGTTATGGAGGGGTACAGGTTCAGGGCAAATTTGTGTGGAGTTCTGCATTGCAACGTTCCAGTAAGACAGGGAGGTTATGGAGAGGTACAGGTTCAGGGCCTATTTGTGTGGTGTTCTGCAATGGTACGTTCCAGTGAGACAGGGTGGTTATGCACGGTACAGGATCAGGGCATATTTTTGTGGAGTTCTGCATTGGTACGTTCCAGTGAGACAAGGAGGTTATGGTCGGGTACATGATCAGGACATATTTGTGTGGTGTTCTGCAATGGTACGTTCCAGTGAGACAGGGTGGTTATGCACGGTACAGAATCAGGGCATATTTGAGTGCAGTTCGGCATTGGTGCGTTCCAGTGAGACAGGGAGATTATGGAGGGGTACAGGTTCAGGGCATATTTGTGTGGAGTTCTGCATTGGTAGGTTCCTGTGAGACAGGGAGGTTATGGAAGGGTACAGGTTCAGTGCATATTTGTGTTGAGTTCTGCATTGGTACGTTCTAGTGAGACAGGGAGGTTATGGAGGGGTACAGGTTCAGGGTATATTTGTGTCGAGCTCTGCGTTGGTACGTTCCCGTGTGACTGGGAGGTTATGGAGGGGTACAGGTTCATGGCAAATTTGTGTGGAGTTCTGCATTGGTGCGTTCTAGTGAGACTAGGAGGTTATGGGCGGGTACACGTTCAGGGCATATTTGTGTGGAATTCTGCATTGGTACGTTCCAGTGAGACAGGGAGGTTATGGAGTGTACCGGTTCAGGGCATATTTGTGTTGAGTTCTGCATTGGTACGTTCCAGTGAGACAGGGAGTTTATGGAGGGGTACAGGTTCAGGGCATATTTGTGTGGAGTTCTGCATTGGTACGTTCCAGTGAGACAAGGAGGTTATGGAGGGTACAGGTTCAGGGCATATTTGTGTGGAGTTCTGCAGTGGTACGTTCCAGTGAGACAGGGAGGATATGGACGGGTACAGGTTCAGGGCATATTTGTGTGGAGTTCTGCATTGGTACTTTCCAGTGTGACAGGGTGGTTATGGAGGGTACCGGTTCATTGCATATTTGTGTGGAGTTCTGCAGTGGGACATTCCAATGAGACAGGGAGGTTATGGACGGTTACAGTTTCAGGGCATATTTGTGAGGAGTTCTGCATTGGTACCTTCCAGTGAGACTGGGAGGTTATGGAGGGGTACAGGTTCAGGGCATATTTGTGTGTAGTTCTGCATTGGTACATTCCAGTGAGACAGGGAGGTTATGGAGGGTACAGGTTCAGGGCATATTTGTGTGGAGTTCTGTATTGGTACGTTCCAGTGAGACAAGGAGGTTATAGAGGGTACAGGTTCAGGGCATATTTGTGTGGAGTTCTGCAGTGGTACGTTCCAGTGAGACAGGGAGGATATGGATGGGTACAGGTTCAGGGCATATTTGTGTCGAGTTCTGCATTGGTACTTTCCAGTGAGACATGGATGATATGGACGTGTACAGGTTCAGGGCATATTTGTGTGGAGATGTGCATTGGTACTTTCCAGTGAGACAGGGAGTCTATGGAGGGTACCGGTTCATGGCATATTTGTGTGGAGTTCTGCAGAGGTACGGTCCAATGAGACAGGGAGGTTATTGAGTGTACCGGTTCAGGGCATATTTGTGTGGAGTTCTGCATTGGTACGTTCCAGTGAGACAGGGAGGTTATGGACGGTTACAGTTTCACGGCATATTTGTGAGGAGTTCTGCATTGGTACGTTCCAGTGAGACTGGGAGGTTATGGAGGGTACCGGTTCATGGCATATTTGTGTGGATTTCTGCAGTGGGACATTCCAATGAGACAGGGAGGTTATGGACGGTTACAGTTTCAGGGCATATTTGTGAGGAGTTCTGCATTGGTACGTTCCAGTGAGACTGGGAGGTTATGGAGGGTACAGGTTCAGGGCATATTTGTGTGTAGTTCTGCATTTTTAAGTTCCAGTGAGACAGGGAGGTTATGGAGGGAACAGGTTCAGGGCATATTTGTGTCGAGTTCTGCAGTGGTACGTTCCAGTGAGACATGGATGATATGGACGTGTACAGGTTCAGGGCATATTTGTGTGGAGATGTGCATTGGTACTTTCCAGTGAGACAGGGAGTCTATGGATGGTACCGGTTCATGGCATATTTGTGTGGAGTTCTGCAGAGGTACGGTCCAATGAGACAGGGAGGTTATTGAGTGTACCGGTTCAGGGCATATTTGTGTGGAGTTCTGCATTGGTACGTTCCAGTAAGACAGGGAGGTTATGGAGAGGTACAGGTTCAGGGCATATTTGTGTGGTGTTCTGCAATGGTACGTTCCAGTGAGACAGGGTGGTTATGCACGGTACAGGATCAGGGCATATTTTTGTGGAGTTCTGCATTGGTACGTTCCAGTGAGACAGGGTGGTTATGCACGGTACAGAATCAGGGCATATTTGAGTGCAGTTCGGCATTGGTGCGTTCCAGTGAGACAGGGAGATTATGGAGGGGTACAGGTTCAGGGCATATTTGTGTGGAGTTCTGCATTGGTACGTTCCAGTGAGACAGGGAGGTTATGGAAGGGTACAGGTTCAGTGCATATTTGTGTTGAGTTCTGCATTGGTACGTTCGAGTGAGACAGGGAGGTTATGGAGGGGTACAGGTTCAGGGTATATTTGTGTCGAGCTCTGCGTTGGTACGTTCCCGTGTGACTGGGAGGTTATGGAGGGGTACAGGTTCATGGCAAATTTGTGTGGAGTTCTGCATTGGTGCGTTCTAGTGAGACTAGGAGGTTATGGGCGGGTACACGTTCAGGGCATATTTGTGTGGAATTCTGCATTGGTACGTTCCAGTGAGACAGGGAGGTTATGGAGTGTACCGGTTCAGGGCATATTTGTGTTGAGTTCTGCAGTGGTACGTTCCAGTGAGACAGGGAGGATATGGATGGGTACAGGTTCAGGGCATATTTGTGTGGAGTTCTGCATTGGTACTTTCCAGTGAGACAGGGTGGTTATGGAGGGTACCGGTTCATGGCATATTTGTGTGGAGTTCTGCAGTGGGACATTCCAAAGAGACAGGGAGGTTATGGACGGTTACAGTTTCACGGCATATTTGTGAGGAGTTCTGCATTGGTACGTTCCAGTGAGACTGGGAGGTTATAGAGGGTACCGGTTCATGGCATATTTGTGTGGATTTCTGCAGTGGGACATTCCAATGAGACAGGGAGGTTATGGACGGTTACAGTTTCAGGGCATATTTGTGAGGAGTTCTGCATTGGTACGTTCCAGTGAGACTGGGAGGTTATGGAGGGTACAGGTTCAGGGCATATTTGTGTGTAGTTCTGCATTTTTAAGTTCCAGTGAGACAGGGAGGTTATGGAGGGAACAGGTTCAGGGCATATTTGTGTCGAGTTCTGCAGTGGTACGTTCCAGTGAGACATGGATGATATGGACGGGTACAGGTTCAGGGCATATTTGTGTGGAGATGTGCATTGGTACTTTCCAGTGAGACAGGGAGTCTATGGAGGGTACCGGTTCATGGCATATTTGTGTGGAGTTCTGCAGAGGTACGGTCCAATGAGACAGGGAGGTTATTGAGTGTACCGGTTCAGGGCATATTTGTGTGGAGTTCTGCATTGGTACGTTCCAGTGAGACAGGGAGGTTATGGACGGTTACAGTTTCAGGGCATATTTGTGAGGAGTTCTGCATTGGTACGTTCCAGTGAGACTGGGAGGTTATGGAGGGTACAGGTTCAGGGCATATTTGTGTGTAGTTCTGCATTTTTAAGTTCCAGTGAGACAGGGAGGTTATGGAGGGAACAGGTTCAGGGCATATTTGTGTCGAGTTCTGCAATGCTACGTTCCAGTGAGACAGGCTGGTTATGCACGGTACAGGATCAGGGCATATCTGAGTGGAGTTCGGCATTGGTGCGTTCCAGTGAGACAGGGAGGTCATGGAGGGGTACAGGTTCAGGGAATATTTGTTGGGAGTTATGCATTGGTAAGTTCCAGTGAGACAGGGAGGTTGTGGAGGGGTACAGGTTCAGGGCAAATTTGTGTGGAGTTCTGCATTGGTGCGTTCCAGTAAGACAGGGAGGTTATGGAGAGGTACAGGTTCAGGGCATATTTGTGTGGAGTTCTGCATTGCAACGTTCCAGTAAGACAGGGAGGTTATGGAGAGGTACAGGTTCAGGGCATATTTGTGTGGTGTTCTGCAATGGTACGTTCCAGTGAGACAGGGTGGTTATGCACGGTACAGGATCAGGGCATATTTTTGTGGAGTTCTGCATTGGTACGTTCCAGTGAGACAGGGAGGTTATGGTCGGGTACAGGTTCAGGGAATATTTGTGTGTAGTTCTGCATTGGTACATTCCAGTGAGACAGGGAGGTTATGGAGGGTACAGGTTCAGGGCATATTTGTGTGGAGTTCTGCATTGGTACGTTCCAGTGAGACAAGGAGGTTATAGAGGGTACAGGTTCAGGGCATATTTGTGTGGAGTTCTGCAGTGGTACGTTCCAGTGAGACAGGGAGGATATGGATGGGTACAGGTTCAGGGCATATTTGTGTGGAGTTCTGCATTGGTACTTTCCAGTGAGACAGGGTGGTTATGGAGGGTACCGGTTCATGGCATATTTGTGTGGAGTTCTGCAGTGGGACATTCCAATGAGACAGGGAGGTTATGGAAGGTTACAGTTTCACGGCATATTTGTGAGGAGTTCTGCATTGGTACGTTCCAGTGAGACTGGGAGGTTATGGAGGGTACCGGTTCATGGCATATTTGTGTGGAGTTCTGCAGTGGGACATTCCAATGAGACAGGGATGTTATGGACGGTTACAGTTTCAGGGCATATTTGTGTGGAGTTCTGCATTGGTACTTTCCAGTGAGATTGGGTGGTTATGGAGGGTACCGGTTCATGGCATATTTGTGTGGAGTTCTGCAGTGGGACATTCCAATGAGACAGGGAGGTTATGGACGGTTACAGTTTCACGGCATATTTGTGAGGAGTTCTGCATTGGTACGTTCCAGTGAGACTGGGAGGTTATGGAGGGTACCGGTTCATGGCATATTTGTGTGGATTTCTGCAGTAGGACATTCCAATGAGACAGGGAGGTTATGGACGGTTACAGTTTCAGGGCATATTTGTGAGGAGTTCTGCATTGGTACGTTCCAGTGAGACTGGGAGGTTATGGAGGGTACAGGTTCAGGGCATATTTGTGTGTAGTTCTGCATTTTTAAGTTCCAGTGAGACAGGGAGGTTATGGAGGGAACAGGTTCAGGGCATATTTGTGTCGAGTTCTGCAGTGGTACGTTCCAGTGAGACATGGATGATATGGACGGGTACAGGTTCAGGGCATATTTGTGTGGAGATGTGCATTGGTACGTTCCAGTGAGACAGGGAGGTTATGCACGGTACAGGATCAGGGCATATCTGAGTGGAGTTCGGCATTGGTGCGTTCCAGTGAGACAGGGATGTCATGGAGGGGTACAGGTTCAGGGCATATTTGTGGGGAGTTCTGCATTGGTAAGTTCCAGTGAGACAGGGAGGTTATGGAGGGGTACAGGTTCAGGGCAAATTTGTGTGGAGTTCTGCATTGCAACGTTCCAGTAAGACAGGGAGGTTATGGAGAGGTACAGGTTCAGGGCCTATTTGTGTGGTGTTCTGCAATGGTACGTTCCAGTGAGACAGGGTGGTTATGCACGGTACAGGATCAGGGCATATTTTTGTGGAGTTCTGCATTGGTACGTTCCAGTGAGACAAGGAGGTTATGGTCGGGTACATGATCAGGACATATTTGTGTGGTGTTCTGCAATGGTACGTTCCAGTGAGACAGGGTGGTTATGCACGGTACAGAATCAGGGCATATTTGAGTGCAGTTCGGCATTGGTGCGTTCCAGTGAGACAGGGAGATTATGGAGGGGTACAGGTTCAGGGCATATTTGTGTGGAGTTCTGCATTGGTAGGTTCCTGTGAGACAGGGAGGTTATGGAAGGGTACAGGTTCAGTGCATATTTGTGTTGAGTTCTGCATTGGTACGTTCTAGTGAGACAGGGAGGTTATGGAGGGGTACAGGTTCAGGGTATATTTGTGTCGAGCTCTGCGTTGGTACGTTCCCGTGTGACTGGGAGGTTATGGAGGGGTACAGGTTCATGGCAAATTTGTGTGGAGTTCTGCATTGGTGCGTTCTAGTGAGACTAGGAGGTTATGGGCGGGTACACGTTCAGGGCATATTTGTGTGGAATTCTGCATTGGTACGTTCCAGTGAGACAGGGAGGTTATGGAGTGTACCGGTTCAGGGCATATTTGTGTTGAGTTCTGCATTGGTACGTTCCAGTGAGACAGGGAGTTTATGGAGGGGTACAGGTTCAGGGCATATTTGTGTGGAGTTATGCATTGGTACGTTCCAGTGAGACAAGGAGGTTATGGAGGGTACAAGTTCAGGGCATATTTGTGTGGAGTTCTGCAGTGGTACGTTCCAGTGAGACAGGGAGGATATGGACGGGTACAGGTTCAGGGCATATTTGTGTGGAGTTCTGCATTGGTACTTTCCAGTGTGACAGGGTGGTTATGGAGGGTACCGGTTCATTGCATATTTGTGTGGAGTTCTGCAGTGGGACATTCCAATGAGACAGGGAGGTTATGGACGGTTACAGTTTCAGGGCATATTTGTGAGGAGTTCTGCATTGGTACGTTCCAGTGAGACTGGGAGGTTATGGAGGGGTACAGGTTCAGGGCATATTTGTGTGTAGTTCTGCATTGGTACATTCCAGTGAGACAGGGAGGTTATGGAGGGTACAGGTTCAGGGCATATTTGTGTGGAGTTCTGTATTGGTACGTTCCAGTGAGACAAGGAGGTTATAGAGGGTACAGGTTCAGGGCATATTTGTGTGGAGTTCTGCAGTGGTACGTTCCAGTGAGACAGGGAGGATATGGATGGGTACAGGTTCAGGGCATATTTGTGTCGAGTTCTGCATTGGTACTTTCCAGTGAGACATGGATGATATGGACGTGTACAGGTTCAGGGCATATTTGTGTGGAGATGTGCATTGGTACTTTCCAGTGAGACAGGGAGTCTATGGAGGGTACCGGTTCATGGCATATTTGTGTGGAGTTCTGCAGAGGTACGGTCCAATGAGACAGGGAGGTTATTGAGTGTACCGGTTCAGGGCATATTTGTGTGGAGTTCTGCATTGGTACGTTCCAGTGAGACAGGGAGGTTATGGACGGTTACAGTTTCACGGCATATTTGTGAGGAGTTCTGCATTGGTACGTTCCAGTGAGACTGGGAGGTTATGGAGGGTACCGGTTCATGGCATATTTGTGTGGATTTCTGCAGTGGGACATTCCAATGAGACAGGGAGGTTATGGACGGTTACAGTTTCAGGGCATATTTGTGAGGAGTTCTGCATTGGTACGTTCCAGTGAGACTGGGAGGTTATGGAGGGTACAGGTTCAGGGCATATTTGTGTGTAGTTCTGCATTTTTAAGTTCCAGTGAGACAGGGAGGTTATGGAGGGAACAGGTTCAGGGCATATTTGTGTCGAGTTCTGCAGTGGTACGTTCCAGTGAGACATGGATGATATGGACGTGTACAGGTTCAGGGCATATTTGTGTGGAGATGTGCATTGGTACTTTACAGTGAGACAGGGAGTCTATGGATGGTACCGGTTCATGGCATATTTGTGTGGAGTTCTGCAGAGGTACGGTCCAATGAGACAGGGAGGTTATTGAGTGTACCGGTTCAGGGAATATTTGTGGGGAGTTATGCATTGGTAAATTCCAGTGAGACAGGCTGGTTATGCTCGGTACAGGATCAGTGCATATCTGAGTGGAGTTCGGCATTGGTGCGTTCCAGTGAGACAGGGAGGTTATGGAGGGAACAGGTTCAGGGCATATTTGTGTCGAGTTCTGCAATGCTACCTTCCAGTGAGACAGGCTGGTTATGCACGGTACAGGATCAGGGCATATCTGAGTGGAGTTCGGCATTGGTGCGTTCCAGTGAGACAGGGAGGTCATGGAGGGGTACAGGTTCAGGGAATATTTGTGGGGAGTTATGCATTGGTAAATTCCAGTGAGACAGGGAGGTTATGGAGGGGTACAGGTTCAGGGCAAATTTGTGTGGAGTTCTGCATTGGTGCGTTCCAGTAAGACAGGGAGGTTATGGAGAGGTACAGGTTCAGGGCATATTTGTGTGGAGTTCTGCATTGCAACGTTCCAGTAAGACAGGGAGGTTATGGAGAGGTACAGGTTCAGGGCATATTTGTGTGGTGTTCTGCAATGGTACGTTCCAGTGAGACAGGGTGGTTATGCACGGTACAGGATCAGGGCATATTTTTGTGGAGTTCTGCATTGGTACGTTCCAGTGAGACAGGGAGGTTATGGTCGGGTACAGGTTCAGGGAATATTTGTGTGTAGTTCTGCATTGGTACATTCCAGTGAGACAGGGAGGTTATGGAGGGTACAGGTTCAGGGCATATTTGTGTGGAGTTCTGCATTGGTACGTTCCAGTGAGACAAGGAGGTTATAGAGGGTACAGGTTCAGGGCATATTTGTGTGGAGTTCTGCAGTGGTACGTTCCAGTGAGACAGGGAGGATATGGATGGGTACAGGTTAAGGGCATATTTGTGTGGAGTTCTGCATTGGTACTTTCCAGTGAGACAGGGTGGTTATGGAGGGTACCGGTTCATGGCATATTTGTGTGGAGTTCTGCAGTTGGACATTCCAATGAGACAGGGAGGTTATGGACGGTTACAGTTTCACGGCATATTTGTGAGGAGTTCTGCATTGGTACGTTCCAGTGAGACTGGGAGGTTATGGAGGGTACCGGTTCATGGCATATTTGTGTGGAGTTCTGCAGTGGGACATTCCAATGAGACAGGGATGTTATGGACGGTTACAGTTTCAGGGCATATTTGTGTGGAGTTCTGCATTGGTACTTTCCAGTGAGATTGGGTGGTTATGGAGGGTACCGGTTCATGGCATATTTGTGTGGAGTTCTGCAGTGGGACATTCCAATGAGACAGGGAGGTTATGGACGGTTACAGTTTCACGGCATATTTGTGAGGAGTTCTGCATTGGTACTTTCCAGTGAGACAGGGTGGTTATGGAGGGTACCGGTTCATGGCATGTTTGTGTGGAGTTCTGCAGTGGGACATTCCAATGAGACAGGGAGGTTATGGACGGTTACAGTTTCACGGCATATTTGTGAGGAGTTCTGCATTGGTACGTTCCAGTGAGACTGGGAGGTTATGGATGGTACCGGTTCATGGCATATTTGTGTGGAGTTCTGCAGTGGGACATTCCAATGAGACAGGGTGGTTATGGACGGTTACAGTTTCAGGGCATATTTGTTGAGGAGTTCTGCATTGGTACGTTCCAGTGAGAATGGGAGGTTATGGAGGGTACAGGTTCAGGGCATATATGTGTGTAGTTCTGCATTTTTAAGTTCCAGTGAGACAGGGAGGTTATGGAGGGGTACAGGTTCAGGGCATATTTGTGTGGAGTTCTGCATTGCAACGTTCCAGTAAGACAGGGAGGTTATGGAGAGGTACAGGTTCAGGGCATATTTGTGTGGTGTTCTGCAATTGTACGTTCCAGTGAGACAGGGTGGTTATGCACGGTACAGGATCAGAGCATATTTTTGTGGAGTTCTGCATTGGTACGTTCCAGTGAGACAGGGAGGTTATGGTCGGGTACAGGTTCAGGGCATATTTGTGTGGTGTTCTGCAATGGTACGTTCCAGTGAGAAAGGGTAGTTATGCACGGTACAGGATCAGGGCATATTTGAGTGCAGTTCGGCATTGGTGCGTTCCAGTGAGACAGGGAGATTATGGAGGGGTACAGGTTCAGGGCATATTTGTGTGGAGTTCTGCATTGGTACGTTCCAGTGAGACAGGGAGGTTATGCAAGGGTACAGGTTCAGTGCATATTTGTGTGGAGTTCTGCATTGGTACGTTCTAGTGAGACAGGGAGGTTATGGAGGGGTACAGGTTCAGGGTATATTTGTGTCGAGTTCTGCGTTGGTACGTTCCAGTGTGACTGGGAGGTTATGGAGGGGTACAGGTTCATGGCAAATTTGTGTGGAGTTCTGCATTGGTGCGTTCTAGTGAGACAAGGTGGTTATGGGCGGGTACACGTTCAGGGCATATTTGTGTGGAATTCTGCATTGGTACGTTCCAGTGAGACAGGGAGGTTATGGAGTGTACCGGTTCAGGGCATATTTGTGTGGAGTTCTGCATTTGTACGTTCCAGTGAAACAGGGAGGTTATGGAGGGGTACAGGTTCAGGGCATATTTGTGTGGAGTTCTGCATTGGTACGTTCCAGTGATACTGGGAGGTTATGGAGGGGTACAGGTTCAGGGCACATTGGTGTGGAGTTCTGCATTGGTACGTTCCAGTGAGACAAGGAGGTTATGGAGGGTACAGGTTCAGGGCATATTTGTGTGGAGTTCTGCATTGGTACGTTCCAGTGAGACAGGGAGGTTATGGAGGGGTACAGGTTCAGCGCATATTTGTGTGTAGTTCTGCATTGGTACGTTCCAGTGAGACAAGGAGGTTATAGAGGGTACAGGTTCAGGGCATATTTGTGTGGAGTTCTGCAGTGGTACGTTCCAGTGAGACAGGGAGGATATGGACGGGTACAGATTCAGGGCATATTTGTGTGGAGTTCTGCATTGGTACTTTCCAGTGTGACAGGGTGGTTATGGAGGGTACCGGTTCATTGCATATTTGTATGGAGTTCTGCAGTGGGACATTCCAATGAGACAGGGAGGTTATGGACGGTTACAGTTTCAGGGCATATTTGTGAGGAGTTCTGCATTGGTACGTTCCAGTGAGACTGCGAGATTATGGAGGGGTACAGGTTCAGGGCATATTTGTGTGTAGTTCTGCATTGGTACATTCCAGTGAGACAGGGAGGTTATGGAGGGTACAGGTTCAGGGCATATTTGTGAGGAGTTCTGCATTGGTACGTTCCAGTGAGACTGGGAGGTTATGGAGGGTACCGGTTCATGGCATATTTGTGTGGAGTTCTGCAGTGGGACATTCCAATGAGACAGGGAGGTTATGGACGGTTACAGTTTTAGGGCATATTTGTGAGGAGTTCTGCATTGGTACGTTCCAGTGAGACTGGGAGGTTATGGAGGGTACAGGTTCAGGGCATATTTGTGTGTAGTTCTGCATTTTTAAGTTGCAGTGAGACAGGGAGGTTATGGAGGGAACAGGTTCAGGGCATATTTGTGTCGAGTTCTGCAATGCTACGTTCCAGTGAGACAGGGAGGTTATGCACGGTACAGGATCAGGGCATATCTGAGTGGAGTTCGGCATTTGTGCGTTCCAGTGAGACAGGGATGTCATGGAGGGGTACAGGTTCAGGGCATATTTGTGGGGAGTTCTGCATTGGTAAGTTCCAGTGAGACAGGGAGGTTATGGAGGGGTACAGGTTCAGGGCAAATTTGTGTGGAGTTCTGCATTGGTGCGTTCCAGTAAGACAGGGAGGTTATGGAGAGGTACAGGTTCAGGGCATATTTGTGTGGAGTTCTTCATTGCAACGCTCCAGTAAGACAGGGAGGTTATGGAGAGGTACAGGATCAGGGCATATTTGTGTGGTGTTCTGCAATGGTACGTTCCATTGAGACAGGGTGGTTATGCACGGTACAGGATCAGGGCATATTTTTGTGGAGTTCTGCATTGGTACGTTCCAGTGAGACAGGGAGGTTATGGTCGGGTACAGGTTCAGGGCATATTTGTGTGGTGTTCTGCAATGGTACGTTCCAGTGAGACAGGGTGGTTATGCACGGTACAGGATCAGGGCACACTTGAGTGCAGTTCGGCATTGGAGCGTTCCAGTGAGACAGGGAGATTATGGAGGGGTACAGGTTCAGGGCATATTTGTGTGGAGTTCTGCATTGGTACGTTCCAGTGAGACAGGGAGGTTATGGAAGGGTACAGGTTCAGTGCATATTTGTGTGGAGTTCTGCATTGGTACGTTCTAGTGAGACAGGGAGGTTATGGAGGGGTACAGGTTCAGGGTATATTTGTGTCGAGCTCTGCGTTGGTACGTTCCAGTGTGACTGGGAGGTTATGGTGGGGTACAGGTTCATGGCAAATTTGTGTGGAGTTCTGCATTGGTGCGTTCTAGTGAGACAAGGAGGTTATGGGCGGGTACACGTTCAGGGCATGTTTGTGTGGAATTCTTCATTGGTACGTTCCAGTGAGACAGGGAGGTTATGGAGTGTACCGGTTCAGGGCATATTTGTGTGGAGTTCTGCATTGGTACGTTCCACTGAGACAGGGAGGTTATGGAGGGGTACAGGTTCAGGGCATATTTGTGTGGAGTTCTGCATTGGTACGTTCCAGTGAGACTGGGAGGTTATGGAGGGGTACAGGTTCAGGGCACATTGGTGTGGAGTTCTGCATTGGTACGTTCCAGTGAGACAAGGAGGTTATGGAGGGTACAGGTTCAGGGCATATTTGTGTGGAGTTCTGCAGTGGTACGTTCCAGTGAGACAGGGAGTATATGGATGGGTACAGGTTCAGGGCATATTTGTGTGGAGTTCTGCATTGGTACTTTCCAGTGAGACAGGGTGGTTATGGAGGGTACCGGTTCATGGCATATTTGTGTGGAGTTCTGCATTGGTACGTTCCAGTGAGACAAGGAGGTTATAGAGGGTACAGGTTCAGGGCATATTTGTGTGGAGTTCTGCAGTGGAACGTTCCAGTGAGACAGGGAGGATATGGACGGGTACAGGTTCAGGGCATATTTGTGTGGAGTTCTGCATTGGTACGTTCCAGTGAGACAAGGAGGTTATAGAGGGTACAGGTTCAGGGCATATTTGTGTGGAGTTCTGCAGTGGTACGTTCCAGTGAGACAGGGAGTATATGGATGGGTACAGGTTCAGGGCATATTTGTGTGGAGTTCTGCATTGGTACGTTCTAGTGAGACAGGGAGGTTATGGAGGGGTACAGGTTCAGGGTATATTTGCGTCGAGCTCTGCGTTGGTACGTTCCCGTGTGACTGGGAGGTTATGGAGGGGTACAGGTTCATGGCAAATTTGTGTGGAGTTCTGCATTGGTGCGTTCTAGTGAGACAAGGAGGTTATGGGCGGGTACACGTTCAGGGCATATTTGTGTGGAATTCTGCATTGGTACGTTCCAGTGAGACAGGGAGGTTATGGAGTGTACCGGTTCAGGGCATATTTGTGTGGAGTTCTGCATTGGTACGTTCCAGTGAGACAGGGAGGTAATGGAGGGGTACAGGTTCAGGGCATATTTGTGTGGAGTTCTGCATTGGTACGTTCCAGTGAGACTTGGAGGTTATGGAGGGGTACAGGTTCAGGGCACATTGGTGTGGAGTTCTGCATTGGTACGTTCCAGTGAGACAGGGTGGTTATGCACGGTACAGGATCAGGGCATATTTTTGTGGAGTTCTGCATTGGTACGTTCCAGTGAGACAGGGAGGTTATGGTCGGGTACAGGTTCAGGGAATATTTGTGTGTAGTTCTGCATTGTTACATTCCAGTGAGACAGGGAGGTTATGGAGGGTACAGGTTCAGGGCATATTTGTGTGGAGTACTGCATTGGTACGTTCCAGTGAGAGAAGGAGGTTATAGAGGGTACAGGTTCAGGGCATATTTGTGTGGAGTTCTGCAGTGGTAAGTTCCAGTGAGACAGGGAGGATATGGATGGGTACAGGTTCAGGGCATATTTGTGTGGAGTTCTGCATTGGTACTTTCCAGTGAGTCAGGGTGGTTATGGAGGGTACCGGTTCATGGCATATTTGTGTGGAGTTCTGCAGTGGGACATTCCAATGAGACAGGGAGGTTATGGACGGTTACAGTTTCACGGCATATTTGTGAGGAGTTCTGCATTGGTACGTTCCAGTGAGACTGGGAGGTTATGGAGGGTACCGGTTCATGGCATATTTGTGTGGAGTTCTGCAGTGGGACATTCCAATGAGACAGGGAGGTTATGGACGGTTACAGTTTCAGGGCATATTTGTGAGGAGTTCTGCATTGGTACGTTCCAGTGAGACTGGGAGGTTATGGAGGGTACAGGTTCAGGGCATATTTGTGTGTAGTTCTGCATTTTTAAGTTCCAGTGAGACCGGGAGGTTATGGAGGGAACAGGTTCAGGGCATATTTGTGTCGAGTTCTGCAATGCTACGTTCCAGTGAGACAGGGAGGTTATGCACGGTACAGGATCAGGGCATATCTGAGTGGAGTTCGGCATTGGTGCGATCCAGTGAGACAGGGATGTCATGGAGGGGTACAGGTTCAGGGCATATTTGTGGGGAGTTCTGCATTGGTAAGTTCCAGTGAGACAGGGAGGTTATGGAGGGGTACAGGTTCAGGGCATATTTGTGTGGTGTTCTGCAATGGTACGTTCCAGTGAGACAGGGTGGTTATGCACGGTACAGAATCAGGGCATATTTGAGTGCAGTTCGGCATTGGTGCGTTCCAGTGAGACAGGGAGATTATGGAGGGGTACAGGTTCAGGGCATATTTGTGTGGAGTTCTGCATTGGTACATTCCAGTGAGACAGGGAGGTTATGGAAGGGTACAGGTTCAGTGCATATTTGTGTTGAGTTCTGCATTGGTACGTTCTAGTGAGACAGGGAGGTTATGGAGGGGTACAGGTTCAGGGTATATTTGTGTCGAGCTCTGCGTTGGAACGTTCCAGTGTGACTGGGAGGTTATGGAGGGGTACAGGTTCATGGCAAATTTGTGTGGAGTTCTGCATTGGTGCGTTCCCGTGAGACAGGGAGGTTATGGAGTGTACCGGTTCAGGGCATATTTGTGTGGAGTTCTGCATTGGTACGTTCCAGTGAGACAGGGAGGTTATGGAGGGGTGCAGGTTCAGGGCATATTTGCGTGGAGTTCTGCATTGGTACGTTCCAGTCAGACTGGGAGGTTATGGAGGGGTACAGTTTCAGGGCACATTGGTGTGGAGTTCTGCATTGGTACGTTCCAGTGAGACAAGGAGGTTATGGAGGGTACAGGTTCAGGGCATATTTGTGTGGAGTTCTGCATTGGTACGTTCCAGTGAGACAGGGTGGTTATGGAGGGTACCGGTTCATGGCATATTTGTGTGGAGTTCTGCAGTGGGACATTCCAATGAGACAGGGAGGTTATGGGCGGTTACAGTTTCACGGCATATTTGTGAGGAGTTCTGCATTGGTACGTTCCAGTGAGACTGGGAGGTTATGGAGGGTACCGGTTCATGGCATATTTGTGTGGAGTTCTGCAGTGGGACATTCCAATGAGACAGGGAGGTTATGGACGGTTACAGTTTCAGGGCATATTTGTGAGGAGTTCTGCATTGGTACGTTCCAGTGAGACTGGGAGGTTATGGAGGGTACAGGTTCAGGGCATATTTGTGTGTAGTTCTGCATTTTTAAGTTCCAGTGAGACAGGGAGGTTATGGAGGGAACAGGTTCAGGGCATATTTGTGTCGAGTTCTGCAATGCTACGTTCCAGTGTGACAGGGAGGTTATGCACGGTACAGGATCAGGGCATATCTGAGTGGAGTTCGGCATTGGTGCGTTCCAGTGAGACAGGGATGTCATGGAGGGGTACAGGTTCAGGGCATATTTGTGTGGAGTTCTGCATTGGTACGTTCCAGTGAGACAGGGAGGTTATGGAAGGGTACATGTTCAGTGCATATGTGTGTGGAGTTCTGCATTGGTACGTTCTAGTGAGACAGGGAGGTTATGGAGGGGTACAGGTTCAGGGTATATTTGTGTCGAGCTCTGCGTTGGTACGTTCCAGTGTGACTGGGAGGTTATGGAGGGGTACAGGTTCATGGCAAATTTGTGTGGAGTTCTGCATTGGTGCGTTCTAGTGAGACAAGGAGGTTATGGGCGGGTACACGTTCATGCATATTTGTGTGGAATTCTGCATTGGTACGTTCCAGTGAGACAGGGAGGTTATGGAGTGTACCGGTTCAGGGCATATTTGTGTGGAGTTCTGCATTGGTACGTTCCAGTGAGACAGGGAGGTTATGGAGGGGTACAGGTTCAGGGCATATTTGTGTGGAGTTCTGCATTGGTACGTTCCAGTGAGACTGGGAGGTTATGGAGGGGTACAGGTTCAGGGCACATTGGTGTGGAGTTCTGCATTGGTACGTTCCAGTGAGACAAGGAGGTTATGGAGGGTACAGGTTCAGGGCATATTTGTGTGGAGTTCTGCATTGGTACGTTCCAGTGAGACAGGGAGGTTATGGAGGGGTACAGGTTCAGCGCATATTTGTGTGTAGTTCTGCATTGCAACGTTCCAGTAAGACAGGGAGGTTATGGAGAGGTACAGGTTCAGGGCATATTTGTGTGGAGTTCTGCATTGGTACGTTCCAGTGAGACAAGGAGGTTATAGAGGGTACAGGTTCAGGGCATATTTGTGTGGAGTTCTGCAGTGGTACGTTCCAGTGAGACAGGGAGTATATGGATGGGTACAGGTTCAGGGCATATTTGTGTGGAGTTCTGCATTGGTACTTTCCAGTGAGACAGGGTGGTTATGGAGGGTACCGGTTCTTGGCATATTTGTGTGGAGTTCTGCATTGGTACTTTCCAGTGAGGCAGGGTGGTTATGGAGGGTACCGGTTCAGGGCATATTTGTGTGGAGTTCGGCAGTGGGACATTCCAATGAGACAGGGAGGTTATGGACGGTTACAGTTTCACGGCATATTTGTGAGGAGTTCTGCATTGGTACTTTCCAGTGAGACAGGGTGGTTATGGAGGGTACCGGTTCTTGGCATATTTGTGTGGAGTTCTGCAATGGTACGTTCCAGTGAGACAGGGTGGTTATGCACGGTACAGAATCAGGGCATATTTGAGTGCAGTTCGGCATTGGTGCGTTCCAGTGAGACAGGGAGATTATGGAGGGGTACAGGTTCAGGGCATATTTGTGTGGAGTTCTGCATTGGTACGTTCCAGTGAGACAGGGAGGTTATGGAAGGGTACAGGTTCAGTGCATATTTGTGTTGAGTTCTGCATTGGTACGTTCTAGTGAGACAGGGAGGTTATGGAGGGGTACAGGTTCAGGGTATATTTGTGTCGAGCTCTGCGTTGGTACGTTCCAGTGTGACTGGGAGGTTATGGAGTGGTACAGGTTCATGGCAAATTTGTGTGGAGTTCTGCATTGGTGCGTTCTAGTGAGACAAGGAGGTTATGGGCGGGTACACGTTCAGGGCATATTTGTGTGGAATTCTGCATTGGTACGTTCCCGTGAGACAGGGAGGTTATGGAGTGTACCGGTTCAGGGCATATTTGTGTGGAGTTCTGCATTGGTACGTTCCAGTGAGACAGGGAGGTTATGGAGGGGTGCAGGTTCAGGGCATATTTGCGTGGAGTTCTGCATTGGTACGTTCCAGTCAGACTGGGAGGTTATGGAGGGGTACAGGTTCAGGGCACATTGGTGTGGAGTTCTGCATTGGTACGTTCCAGTGAGACAAGGAGGTTATGGAGGGTACAGGTTCAGGGCATATTTGTGTGGAGTTCTGCATTGGTACGTTCCAGTGAGACAGGGTGGTTATGGAGGGTACCGGTTCATGGCATATTTGTGTGGAGTTCTGCAGTGGGACATTCCAATGAGACAGGGAGGTTATGGGCGGTTACAGTTTCACGGCATATTTGTGAGGAGTTCTACATTGGTACGTTCCAGTGAGACTGGGAGGTTATGGAGTGTACCGGTTCATGGCATATTTGTGTGGAGTTTTGCAGTGGGACATTCCAATGAGACAGGGAGGTTATGGACGGTTACAGTTTCAGGGCATATTTGTGAGGAGTTCTGCATTGGTACGTTCCAGTGAGACTGGGAGGTTATGGAGGGTACAGGTTCAGGGCATATTTGTGTGTAGTTCTGCATTTTTAAGTTCCAGTGAGACAGGGAGGTTATGGAGGGAACAGGTTCAGGGCATATTTGTGTCGAGTTCTGCAATGCTACGTTCCAGTGAGACAGGGAGGTTATGCACGGTACAGGATCAGGGCATATCTGAGTGGAGTTCGGCATTGGTGCGTTCCAGTGAGACAGGGATGTCATGGAGGGGTACAGGTTCAGGGCATATTTGTGTGGAGTTCTGCATTGGTACGTTCCAGTGAGACAGGGAGGTTATGGAAGGGTACAGGTTCAGTGCATATTTGTGTGGAGTTCTGCATTGGTACGTTCTAGTGAGACAGGGAGGTTATGGAGGGGTACAGGTTCAGGGTATATTTGTGTCGAGCTCTGCGTTGGTACGTTCCAGTGTGACTGGGAGGTTATGGAGGGGTACAGGTTCATGGCAAATTTGTGTGGAGTTCTGCATTGGTGCGTTCTAGTGAGACAAGGAGGTTATGGGCGGGTACACGTTCAGGGCATATTTGTGTGGAATTCTGCATTGGTACGTTCCAGTGAGACAGGGAGGTTATGGAGTGTACCGGTTCAGGGCATATTTGTGTGGAGTTCTGCATTGGTACGTTCCAGTGAGACAGGGAGGTTATAGAGGGGTACAGGTTCAGGGCATATTTGTGTGGAGTTCTGCATTGGTACGTTCCAGTGAGACTGGGAGGTTATGGAGGGGTACAGGTTCAGGGCACATTGGTGTGGAGTTCTGCATTGGTACGTTCCAGTGAGACAAGGAGGTTATGGAGGGTACAGGTTCAGGGCATATTTGTGTGGAGTTCTGCATTGGTACGTTCCAGTGAGACAGGGAGGTTATGGAGGGGTACAGGTTCAGCGCATATTTGTGTGTAGTTCTGCATTGCAACGTTCCAGTAAGACAGGGAGGTTATGGAGAGGTACAGGTTCAGGGCATATTTGTGTGGAGTTCTGCATTGGTACGTTCCAGTGAGACAGGGAGGTTATGGAGGGGTACAGGTTCAGCGCATATTTGTGTGTAGTTCTGCATTGGTACGTTCCAGTGAGACAAGGAGGTTATAGAGGGTACAGGTTCAGGGCATATTTGTGTGGAGTTCTGCAGTGGTACGTTCCAGTGAGACAGGGAGGATATGGACGGGTACAGGTTCAGGGCATATTTGTGTGGAGTTCTGCATTGGTACGTTCCAGTGAGACAAGGAGGTTATAGAGGGTACAGGTTCAGGGCATATTTGTGTGGAGTTCTGCAGTGGTACGTTCCAGTGAGACAGGGAGTATATGGATGGGTACAGGTTCAGGGCATATTTGTGTGGAGTTCTGCATTGGTACTTTCCAGTGAGACAGGGTGGTTATGGAGGGTACCGGTTCATGGCATATTTGTGTGGAGTTCTGCATTGGTACGTTCCAGTGAGACAAGGAGGTTATAGAGGGTACAGGTTCAGGGCATATTTGTGTGGAGTTCTGCAGTGGAACGTTCCAGTGAGACAGGGAGGATATGGACGGGTACAGGTTCAGGGCATATTTGTGTGGAGTTCTGCATTGGTACGTTCCAGTGAGACAAGGAGGTTATAGAGGGTACAGGTTCAGGGCATATTTGTGTGGAGTTCTGCAGTGGTACGTTCCAGTGAGACAGGGAGTATATGGATGGGTACAGGTTCAGGGCATATTTGTGTGGAGTTCTGCATTGGTACGTTCTAGTGAGACAGGGAGGTTATGGAGGGGTACAGGTTCAGGGTATATTTGCGTCGAGCTCTGCGTTGGTACGTTCCCGTGTGACTGGGAGGTTATGGAGGGGTACAGGTTCATGGCAAATTTGTGTGGAGTTCTGCATTGGTGCGTTCTAGTGAGACAAGGAGGTTATGGGCGGGTACACGTTCAGGGCATATTTGTGTGGAATTCTGCATTGGTACGTTCCAGTGAGACAGGGAGGTTATGGAGTGTACCGGTTCAGGGCATATTTGTGTGGAGTTCTGCATTGGTACGTTCCAGTGAGACAGGGAGGTAATGGAGGGGTACAGGTTCAGGGCATATTTGTGTGGAGTTCTGCATTGGTACGTTCCAGTGAGACTTGGAGGTTATGGAGGGGTACAGGTTCAGGGCACATTGGTGTGGAGTTCTGCATTGGTACGTTCCAGTGAGACAGGGTGGTTATGCACGGTACAGGATCAGGGCATATTTTTGTGGAGTTCTGCATTGGTACGTTCCAGTGAGACAGGGAGGTTATGGTCGGGTACAGGTTCAGGGAATATTTGTGTGTAGTTCTGCATTGTTACATTCCAGTGAGACAGGGAGGTTATGGAGGGTACAGGTTCAGGGCATATTTGTGTGGAGTACTGCATTGGTACGTTCCAGTGAGAGAAGGAGGTTATAGAGGGTACAGGTTCAGGGCATATTTGTGTGGAGTTCTGCAGTGGTAAGTTCCAGTGAGACAGGGAGGATATGGATGGGTACAGGTTCAGGGCATATTTGTGTGGAGTTCTGCATTGGTACTTTCCAGTGAGTCAGGGTGGTTATGGAGGGTACCGGTTCATGGCATATTTGTGTGGAGTTCTGCAGTGGGACATTCCAATGAGACAGGGAGGTTATGGACGGTTACAGTTTCACGGCATATTTGTGAGGAGTTCTGCATTGGTACGTTCCAGTGAGACTGGGAGGTTATGGAGGGTACCGGTTCATGGCATATTTGTGTGGAGTTCTGCAGTGGGACATTCCAATGAGACAGGGAGGTTATGGACGGTTACAGTTTCAGGGCATATTTGTGAGGAGTTCTGCATTGGTACGTTCCAGTGAGACTGGGAGGTTATGGAGGGTACAGGTTCAGGGCATATTTGTGTGTAGTTCTGCATTTTTAAGTTCCAGTGAGACCGGGAGGTTATGGAGGGAACAGGTTCAGGGCATATTTGTGTCGAGTTCTGCAATGCTACGTTCCAGTGAGACAGGGAGGTTATGCACGGTACAGGATCAGGGCATATCTGAGTGGAGTTCGGCATTGGTGCGATCCAGTGAGACAGGGATGTCATGGAGGGGTACAGGTTCAGGGCATATTTGTGGGGAGTTCTGCATTGGTAAGTTCCAGTGAGACAGGGAGGTTATGGAGGGGTACAGGTTCAGGGCATATTTGTGTGGTGTTCTGCAATGGTACGTTCCAGTGAGACAGGGTGGTTATGCACGGTACAGAATCAGGGCATATTTGAGTGCAGTTCGGCATTGGTGCGTTCCAGTGAGACAGGGAGATTATGGAGGGGTACAGGTTCAGGGCATATTTGTGTGGAGTTCTGCATTGGTACATTCCAGTGAGACAGGGAGGTTATGGAAGGGTACAGGTTCAGTGCATATTTGTGTTGAGTTCTGCATTGGTACGTTCTAGTGAGACAGGGAGGTTATGGAGGGGTACAGGTTCAGGGTATATTTGTGTCGAGCTCTGCGTTGGAACGTTCCAGTGTGACTGGGAGGTTATGGAGGGGTACAGGTTCATGGCAAATTTGTGTGGAGTTCTGCATTGGTGCGTTCCCGTGAGACAGGGAGGTTATGGAGTGTACCGGTTCAGGGCATATTTGTGTGGAGTTCTGCATTGGTACGTTCCAGTGAGACAGGGAGGTTATGGAGGGGTGCAGGTTCAGGGCATATTTGCGTGGAGTTCTGCATTGGTACGTTCCAGTCAGACTGGGAGGTTATGGAGGGGTACAGTTTCAGGGCACATTGGTGTGGAGTTCTGCATTGGTACGTTCCAGTGAGACAAGGAGGTTATGGAGGGTACAGGTTCAGGGCATATTTGTGTGGAGTTCTGCATTGGTACGTTCCAGTGAGACAGGGTGGTTATGGAGGGTACCGGTTCATGGCATATTTGTGTGGAGTTCTGCAGTGGGACATTCCAATGAGACAGGGAGGTTATGGGCGGTTACAGTTTCACGGCATATTTGTGAGGAGTTCTGCATTGGTACGTTCCAGTGAGACTGGGAGGTTATGGAGGGTACCGGTTCATGGCATATTTGTGTGGAGTTCTGCAGTGGGACATTCCAATGAGACAGGGAGGTTATGGACGGTTACAGTTTCAGGGCATATTTGTGAGGAGTTCTGCATTGGTACGTTCCAGTGAGACTGGGAGGTTATGGAGGGTACAGGTTCAGGGCATATTTGTGTGTAGTTCTGCATTTTTAAGTTCCAGTGAGACAGGGAGGTTATGGAGGGAACAGGTTCAGGGCATATTTGTGTCGAGTTCTGCAATGCTACGTTCCAGTGTGACAGGGAGGTTATGCACGGTACAGGATCAGGGCATATCTGAGTGGAGTTCGGCATTGGTGCGTTCCAGTGAGACAGGGATGTCATGGAGGGGTACAGGTTCAGGGCATATTTGTGTGGAGTTCTGCATTGGTACGTTCCAGTGAGACAGGGAGGTTATGGAAGGGTACATGTTCAGTGCATATGTGTGTGGAGTTCTGCATTGGTACGTTCTAGTGAGACAGGGAGGTTATGGAGGGGTACAGGTTCAGGGTATATTTGTGTCGAGCTCTGCGTTGGTACGTTCCAGTGTGACTGGGAGGTTATGGAGGGGTACAGGTTCATGGCAAATTTGTGTGGAGTTCTGCATTGGTGCGTTCTAGTGAGACAAGGAGGTTATGGGCGGGTACACGTTCATGCATATTTGTGTGGAATTCTGCATTGGTACGTTCCAGTGAGACAGGGAGGTTATGGAGTGTACCGGTTCAGGGCATATTTGTGTGGAGTTCTGCATTGGTACGTTCCAGTGAGACAGGGAGGTTATGGAGGGGTACAGGTTCAGGGCATATTTGTGTGGAGTTCTGCATTGGTACGTTCCAGTGAGACTGGGAGGTTATGGAGGGGTACAGGTTCAGGGCACATTGGTGTGGAGTTCTGCATTGGTACGTTCCAGTGAGACAAGGAGGTTATGGAGGGTACAGGTTCAGGGCATATTTGTGTGGAGTTCTGCATTGGTACGTTCCAGTGAGACAGGGAGGTTATGGAGGGGTACAGGTTCAGCGCATATTTGTGTGTAGTTCTGCATTGCAACGTTCCAGTAAGACAGGGAGGTTATGGAGAGGTACAGGTTCAGGGCATATTTGTGTGGAGTTCTGCATTGGTACGTTCCAGTGAGACAAGGAGGTTATAGAGGGTACAGGTTCAGGGCATATTTGTGTGGAGTTCTGCAGTGGTACGTTCCAGTGAGACAGGGAGTATATGGATGGGTACAGGTTCAGGGCATATTTGTGTGGAGTTCTGCATTGGTACTTTCCAGTGAGACAGGGTGGTTATGGAGGGTACCGGTTCTTGGCATATTTGTGTGGAGTTCTGCATTGGTACTTTCCAGTGAGGCAGGGTGGTTATGGAGGGTACCGGTTCAGGGCATATTTGTGTGGAGTTCGGCAGTGGGACATTCCAATGAGACAGGGAGGTTATGGACGGTTACAGTTTCACGGCATATTTGTGAGGAGTTCTGCATTGGTACTTTCCAGTGAGACAGGGTGGTTATGGAGGGTACCGGTTCTTGGCATATTTGTGTGGAGTTCTGCAATGGTACGTTCCAGTGAGACAGGGTGGTTATGCACGGTACAGAATCAGGGCATATTTGAGTGCAGTTCGGCATTGGTGCGTTCCAGTGAGACAGGGAGATTATGGAGGGGTACAGGTTCAGGGCATATTTGTGTGGAGTTCTGCATTGGTACGTTCCAGTGAGACAGGGAGGTTATGGAAGGGTACAGGTTCAGTGCATATTTGTGTTGAGTTCTGCATTGGTACGTTCTAGTGAGACAGGGAGGTTATGGAGGGGTACAGGTTCAGGGTATATTTGTGTCGAGCTCTGCGTTGGTACGTTCCAGTGTGACTGGGAGGTTATGGAGTGGTACAGGTTCATGGCAAATTTGTGTGGAGTTCTGCATTGGTGCGTTCTAGTGAGACAAGGAGGTTATGGGCGGGTACACGTTCAGGGCATATTTGTGTGGAATTCTGCATTGGTACGTTCCCGTGAGACAGGGAGGTTATGGAGTGTACCGGTTCAGGGCATATTTGTGTGGAGTTCTGCATTGGTACGTTCCAGTGAGACAGGGAGGTTATGGAGGGGTGCAGGTTCAGGGCATATTTGCGTGGAGTTCTGCATTGGTACGTTCCAGTCAGACTGGGAGGTTATGGAGGGGTACAGGTTCAGGGCACATTGGTGTGGAGTTCTGCATTGGTACGTTCCAGTGAGACAAGGAGGTTATGGAGGGTACAGGTTCAGGGCATATTTGTGTGGAGTTCTGCATTGGTACGTTCCAGTGAGACAGGGTGGTTATGGAGGGTACCGGTTCATGGCATATTTGTGTGGAGTTCTGCAGTGGGACATTCCAATGAGACAGGGAGGTTATGGGCGGTTACAGTTTCACGGCATATTTGTGAGGAGTTCTACATTGGTACGTTCCAGTGAGACTGGGAGGTTATGGAGGGTACCGGTTCATGGCATATTTGTGTGGAGTTTTGCAGTGGGACATTCCAATGAGACAGGGAGGTTATGGACGGTTACAGTTTCAGGGCATATTTGTGAGGAGTTCTGCATTGGTACGTTCCAGTGAGACAGGGAGGTTATGGAGGGAACAGGTTCAGGGCATATTTGTGTCGAGTTCTGCAATGCTACGTTCCAGTGAGACAGGGAGGTTATGCACGGTACAGGATCAGGGCATATCTGAGTGGAGTTCGGCATTGGTGCGTTCCAGTGAGACAGGGATGTCATGGAGGGGTACAGGTTCAGGGCATATTTGTGTGGAGTTCTGCATTGGTACGTTCCAGTGAGACAGGGAGGTTATGGAAGGGTACAGGTTCAGTGCATATTTGTGTGGAGTTCTGCATTGGTACGTTCTAGTGAGACAGGGAGGTTATGGAGGGGTACAGGTTCAGGGTATATTTGTGTCGAGCTCTGCGTTGGTACGTTCCAGTGTGACTGGGAGGTTATGGAGGGGTACAGGTTCATGGCAAATTTGTGTGGAGTTCTGCATTGGTGCGTTCTAGTGAGACAAGGAGGTTATGGGCGGGTACACGTTCAGGGCATATTTGTGTGGAATTCTGCATTGGTACGTTCCAGTGAGACAGGGAGGTTATGGAGGGGTACAGGTTCAGGGCATATTTGTGTGGAGTTCTGCATTGGTACGTTCCAGTGAGACTGGGAGGTTATGGAGGGGTACAGGTTCAGGGCACATTGGTGTGGAGTTCTGCATTGGTACGTTCCAGTGAGACAAGGAGGTTATGGAGGGTACAGGTTCAGGGCATATTTGTGTGGAGTTCTGCATTGGTACGTTCCAGTGAGACAGGGAGGTTATGGAGGGGTACAGGTTCAGCGCATATTTGTGTGTAGTTCTGCATTGCAACGTTCCAGTAAGACAGGGAGGTTATGGAGAGGTACAGGTTCAGGGCATATTTGTGTGGAGTTCTGCATTGGTACGTTCCAGTGAGACAAGGAGGTTATAGAGGGTACAGGTTCAGGGCATATTTGTGTGGAGTTCTGCAGTGGTACGTTCCAGTGAGACAGGGAGTATATGGATGGGTACAGGTTCAGGGCATATTTGTGTGGAGTTCTGCATTGGTACTTTCCAGTGAGACAGGGTGGTTATGGAGGGTACCGGTTCTTGGCATATTTGTGTGGAGTTCTGCATTGGTACTTTCCAGTGAGGCAGGGTGGTTATGGAGGGTACCGGTTCAGGGCATATTTGTGTGGAGTTCGGCAGTGGGACATTCCAATGAGACAGGGAGGTTATGGACGGTTACAGTTTCACGGCATATTTGTGAGGAGTTCTGCATTGGTACTTTCCAGTGAGACAGGGTGGTTATGGAGGGTACCGGTTCTTGGCATATTTGTGTGGAGTTCTGCAATGGTACGTTCCAGTGAGACAGGGTGGTTATGCACGGTACAGAATCAGGGCATATTTGAGTGCAGTTCGGCATTGGTGCGTTCCAGTGAGACAGGGAGATTATGGAGGGGTACAGGTTCAGGGCATATTTGTGTGGAGTTCTGCATTGGTACGTTCCAGTGAGACAGGGAGGTTATGGAAGGGTACAGGTTCAGTGCATATTTGTGTTGAGTTCTGCATTGGTACGTTCTAGTGAGACAGGGAGGTTATGGAGGGGTACAGGTTCAGGGTATATTTGTGTCGAGCTCTGCGTTGGTACGTTCCAGTGTGACTGGGAGGTTATGGAGTGGTACAGGTTCATGGCAAATTTGTGTGGAGTTCTGCATTGGTGCGTTCTAGTGAGACAAGGAGGTTATGGGCGGGTACACGTTCAGGGCATATTTGTGTGGAATTCTGCATTGGTACGTTCCCGTGAGACAGGGAGGTTATGGAGTGTACCGGTTCAGGGCATATTTGTGTGGAGTTCTGCATTGGTACGTTCCAGTGAGACAGGGAGGTTATGGAGGGGTGCAGGTTCAGGGCATATTTGCGTGGAGTTCTGCATTGGTACGTTCCAGTCAGACTGGGAGGTTATGGAGGGGTACAGGTTCAGGGCACATTGGTGTGGAGTTCTGCATTGGTACGTTCCAGTGAGACAAGGAGGTTATGGAGGGTACAGGTTCAGGGCATATTTGTGTGGAGTTCTGCATTGGTACGTTCCAGTGAGACAGGGTGGTTATGGAGGGTACCGGTTCATGGCATATTTGTGTGGAGTTCTGCAGTGGGACATTCCAATGAGACAGGGAGGTTATGGGCGGTTACAGTTTCACGGCATATTTGTGAGGAGTTCTACATTGGTACGTTCCAGTGAGACTGGGAGGTTATGGAGGGTACCGGTTCATGGCATATTTGTGTGGAGTTTTGCAGTGGGACATTCCAATGAGACAGGGAGGTTATGGACGGTTACAGTTTCAGGGCATATTTGTGAGGAGTTCTGCATTGGTACGTTCCAGTGAGACAGGGAGGTTATGGAGGGAACAGGTTCAGGGCATATTTGTGTCGAGTTCTGCAATGCTACGTTCCAGTGAGACAGGGAGGTTATGCACGGTACAGGATCAGGGCATATCTGAGTGGAGTTCGGCATTGGTGCGTTCCAGTGAGACAGGGATGTCATGGAGGGGTACAGGTTCAGGGCATATTTGTGTGGAGTTCTGCATTGGTACGTTCCAGTGAGACAGGGAGGTTATGGAAGGGTACAGGTTCAGTGCATATTTGTGTGGAGTTCTGCATTGGTACGTTCTAGTGAGACAGGGAGGTTATGGAGGGGTACAGGTTCAGGGTATATTTGTGTCGAGCTCTGCGTTGGTACGTTCCAGTGTGACTGGGAGGTTATGGAGGGGTACAGGTTCATGGCAAATTTGTGTGGAGTTCTGCATTGGTGCGTTCTAGTGAGACAAGGAGGTTATGGGCGGGTACACGTTCAGGGCATATTTGTGTGGAATTCTGCATTGGTACGTTCCAGTGAGACAGGGAGGTTATGGAGTGTACCGGTTCAGGGCATATTTGTGTGGAGTTCTGCATTGGTACGTTCCAGTGAGACAGGGAGGTTATAGAGGGGTACAGGTTCAGGGCATATTTGTGTGGAGTTCTGCATTGGTACGTTCCAGTGAGACTGGGAGGTTATGGAGGGGTACAGGTTCAGGGCACATTGGTGTGGAGTTCTGCATTGGTACGTTCCAGTGAGACAAGGAGGTTATGGAGGGTACAGGTTCAGGGCATATTTGTGTGGAGTTCTGCATTGGTACGTTCCAGTGAGACAGGGAGGTTATGGAGGGGTACAGGTTCAGCGCATATTTGTGTGTAGTTCTGCATTGCAACGTTCCAGTAAGACAGGGAGGTTATGGAGAGGTACAGGTTCAGGGCATATTTGTGTGGTGTTCTGCAATGGTACGTTCCAGTGAGACAGGGTGGTTATGCACGGTACAGGATCAGGGCATATTTGTGTGGAGTTCTGCATTGGTACGTTCCAGTGAGACAAGGAGGTTATAGAGGGTACAGGTTCAGGGCATATTTGTGTGGAGTTCTGCAGTGGTACGTTCCAGTGAGACAGGGAGTATATGGATGGGTACAGGTTCAGGGCATATTTGTGTGGAGTTCTGCATTTGTACTTTCCAGTGAGACAGGGTGGTTATGGAGGGTACCGGTTCATGGCATATTTGTGTGGAGTTCGGCAGTGGGACATTCCAATGAGACAGGGAGGTTATGGACGGTTACAGTTTCACGGCATATTTGTGAGGAGTTCTGCATTGGTACGTTCCAGTGAGACTGGGAGGTTATGGAGGGTACCGGTTCATGGCATATTTGTGTGGAGTTCTGCAGTGGGACATTCCAATGAGACAGGGAGGTTATGGACGGTTACAGTTTCAGGGCATGTTTGTGTGTAGTTCTGCATTTTTAAGTTCCAGTGAGACAGGGAGGTTATGGAGGGAACAGGTTCAGGGCATATTTGTGTCGAGTTCTGCAATGCTACGTTCCAGTGAGACAGGGAGTTTATGCACGGTACTGGATCAGGGCATATCTGAGTGGAGTTCGGCATTGGTGCGTTCCAGTGAGACAGGGATGTCATGGAGGGGTACAGGTTCAGGGCATATTTGTGGGGAGTTCTGCATTGGTAAGTTCCAGTGAGACAGGGAGGTTATGGAGGGGTACAGGTTCAGGGCATATTTGAGTGCAGTTCGGCATTGGTGCGTTCCAGTGAGACAGGGAGATTATGGAGGGGTACAGGTTCAGGGCATATTTGTGTGGAGTTCTGCATTGGTACGTTCCAGTGAGACAGGCAGGTTATGGAAGGGTACAGGTTCAGTGCATATTTGTGTTGAGTTCTGCATTGGTACGTTCTAGTGAGACAGGGAGGTTATGGAGGGGTACAGGTTCAGGGTATATTTGCGTCGAGCTCTGCGTTGGTACGTTCCCGTGTGACTGGGAGGTTATGGAGGGGTACAGGTTCATGGCAAATTTGTGTGGAGTTCTGCATTGGTGCGTTCTAGTGAGACAAGGAGGTTATGGGCGGGTACACGTTCAGGGCATATCTGTGTGGAGTTCTGCATTGGTACGTTCCAGTGAGACAGGGAGGTTATGGAGGGGTACAGGTTCAGGGCATATTTGTGTGGAGTTCTGCATTGGTACGTTCCAGTGAGACTTGGAGGTTATGGAGGGGTATAGGTTCAGGGCACATTGGTGTGGAGTTCTGCATTGGTACGTTCCAGTGAGACAGGGTGGATATGCACGGTACAGGATCAGGGCACATTTTTGTGGAGTTCTGCATTGGTACGTTCCAGTGAGACAGGGAGGTTATGGTCGGGTACAGGTTCAGGGAATATTTGTGTGTAGTTCTGCATTGGTACATTCCAGTGAGACAGGGAGGTTATGGAGGGTACAGGTTCAGGGCATATTTGTGTGGAGTACTGCATTGGTACGTTCCAGTGAGACAAGGAGGTTATAGAGGGTACAGGTTCAGGGCATATTTGTGTGGAGTTCTGCAGTGGTACGTTCCAGTGAGACAGGGAGGATATGGATGGGTACAGGTTCAGGGCATATTTGTGTGGAGTTCTGCATTGGTACTTTCCAGTGAGTCAGGGTGGTTATGGAGGGTACCGGTTCATGGCATATTTGTGTGGAGTTCTGCAGTGGGACATTCCAATGAGACAGGGAGGTTATGGACGGTTACAGTTTCACGGCATATTTGTGAGGAGTTCTGCATTGGTACGTTCCAGTGAGACTGGGAGGTTATGGAGGGTACCGGTTCATGGCATATTTGTGTGGAGTTCTGCAGTGGGACATTCCAATGAGACAGGGAGGTTATGGACGGTTACAGTTTCAGGGCATATTTGTGAGGAGTTCTGCATTGGTACGTTCCAGTGAGACTGGGAGGTTATGGAGGGTACAGGTTCAGGGCATATTTGTGTGTAGTTCTGCATTTTTAAGTTCCAGTGAGACAGGGAGGTTATGGAGGGAACAGGTTCAGGGCATATCTGAGTGGAGTTCGGCATTGGTGCGTTCCAGTGAGACAGGGATGTCATGGAGGGGTACAGGTTCAGGGCATATTTGTGGGGAGTTCTGCATTGGTAAGTTCCAGTGAGACAGGGAGGTTATGGAGGGGTACAGGTTCAGGGCATATTTGTGTGGTGTTCTGCAATGGTACGTTCCAGTGAGACAGGGTGGTTATGCACGGTACAGAATCAGGACATATTTGAGTGCAGTTCGGCATTGGTGCGTTCCAGTGAGACAGGGAGATTATGGAGGGGTACAGGTTCAGGGCATATTTGTGTGGAGTTCTGCATTGGTACGTTCCAGTGAGACAGGGAGGTTATGGAAGGGTACAGGTTCAGTGCATATTTGTGTTGAGTTCTGCATTGGTACGTTCTAGTGAGACAGGGAGGTTATGGAGGGGTACAGGTTCAGGGTATATTTCTGTCGAGCTCTGCGTTGGTACGTTCCAGTGTGACTGGGAGGTTATGGAGGGGTACAGGTTCATGGCAAATTTGTGTCGAGTTCTGCAATGCTACGTTCCAGTGAGACAGGGAGGTTATGCACGGTACAGGATCAGGGCATATCTGAGTGGAGTTCGGCATTGGTGCGTTCCAGTGAGACAGGGATGTCATGGAGGGGTACAGGTTCAGGGCATATTTGTGGGGAGTTCTGCATTGGTAAGTTCCAGTGAGACAGGGAGGTTATGGAGGGGTACAGGTTCAGGGCATATTTGTGTGGTGTTCTGCAATGGTACGTTCCAGTGAGACAGGGTGGTTATGCACGGTACAGAATCAGGGCATATTTGAGTGCAGTTCGGCATTGGTGCGTTCCAGTGAGACAGGGAGATTATGGAGGGGTACAGGTTCAGGGCATATTTGTGTGGAGTTCTGCATTGGTACGTTCCAGTGAGACAGGGAGGTTATGGAAGGGTACAGGTTCAGTGCATATTTGTGTTGAGTTCTGCATTGGTACGTTCTAGTGAGACAGGGAAGTTATGGAGGGGTACAGGTTCAGGGTATATTTGTGTCGAGCTCTGCGTTGGTACGTTCCAGTGTGACTGGGAGGTTATGGAGGGGTACAGGTTCATGGCAAATTTGTGTGGAGTTCTGCATTGGTGCGTTCTAGTGAGACAAGGAGGTTATGGGCGGGTACACGTTCAGGGCATATTTGTGTGGAATTCTGCATTGGTACGTTCCCGTGAGACAGGGAGGTTATGGAGTGTACCGGTTCAGGGCATATTTGTGTGGAGTTCTGCATTGGTACGTTCCAGTGAGACAGGGAGGTTATGGAGGGGTACCGGTTCATGGCATATTTGTGTGGAGTTCGGCAGTGGGACATTCCAATGAGACAGGGAGGTTATGGACGGTTACAGTTTCACGGCAAATTTGTGAGGAGTTCTGCATTGGTACGTTCCAGTGAGACTGGGAGGTTATGGAGGGTACCGGTTCATGGCATATTTGTGTGGAGTTCTGCAGTGGGACATTCCAATGAGATAGGGAGGTTATGGACGGTTACAGTTTCAGGGCATGTTTGTGTGTAGTTCTGCATTTTTAAGTTCCAGTGAGACAGGGAGGTTATGGAGGGAACAGGTTCAGGGCATATTTGTGTCGAGTTCTGCAATGCTACGTTCCAGTGAGACAGGGAGTTTATGCACGTTACAGGATCAGGGCATATCTGAGTGGAGTTCGGCATTGGTGCGTTCCAGTGAGACAGGGATGTCATGGAGGGGTACAGGTTCAGGGCATATTTGTGGGGAGTTCTGCATTGGTAAGTTCCAGTGAGACAGGGAGGTTATGGAGGGGTACAGGTTCAGGGCATATTTGAGTGCAGTTCGGCATTGGTGCGTTCCAGTGAGACAGGGAGATTATGGAGGGGTACAGGTTCAGGGCATATTTGTGTGGAGTTCTGCATTGGTACGTTCCAGTGAGACAGGCAGGTTATGGAAGGGTACAGGTTCAGTGCATATTTGTGTTGAGTTCTGCATTGGTACGTTCCCGTGTGACTGGGAGGTTATGGAGGGGTACAGGTTCATGGCAAATTTGTGTGGAGTTCTGCATTGGTGCGTTCTAGTGAGACAAGGAGGTTATGGGCGGGTACACGTTCAGGGCATATTTGTGTGGAATTCTGCATTGGTACGTTCCAGTGAGACAGGGAGGTTATGGAGTGTACCGGTTCAGGGCATATTTGTGTGGAGTTCTGCATTGGTACGTTCCAGTGAGACAGGGAGGTTATGGAGGGGTACAGGTTCAGGGCATATTTGTGTGGAGTTCTGCATTGGTACGTTCCAGTGAGACTTGGAGGTTATGGAGGGGTACAGGTTCAGGGCACATTGGTGTGGAGTTCTGCATTGGTACGTTCCAGTGAGACAGGGTGGTTATGCACGGTACAGGATCAGGGCATATTTTTGTGGAGTTCTGCAGTGGGACATTCCAATGAGACAGGGAGGTTATGGGCGGTTACAGTTTCACGGCATATTTGTGAGGAGTTCTACATTGGTACGTTCCAGTGAGACTGGGAGGTTATGGAGGGTACCGGTTCATGGCATATTTGTGTGGAGTTTTGCAGTGGGACATTCCAATGAGACAGGGAGGTTATGGACGGTTACAGTTTCAGGGCATATTTGTGAGGAGTTCTGCATTGGTACGTTCCAGTGAGACTGGGAGGTTATGGAGGGTACAGGTTCAGGGCATATTTGTGTGTAGTTCTGCATTTTTAAGTTCCAGTGAGACAGGGAGGTTATGGAGGGAACAGGTTCAGGGCATATTTGTGTCGAGTTCTGCAATGCTACGTTCCAGTGAGACAGGGAGGTTATGCACGGTACAGGATCAGGGCATATCTGAGTGGAGTTCGGCATTGGTGCGTTCCAGTGAGACAGGGATGTCATGGAGGGGTACAGGTTCAGGGCATATTTGTGTGGAGTTCTGCATTGGTACGTTCCAGTGAGACAGGGAGGTTATGGAAGGGTACAGGTTCAGTGCATATTTGTGTGGAGTTCTGCATTGGTACGTTCTAGTGAGACAGGGAGGTTATGGAGGGGTACAGGTTCAGGGTATATTTGTGTCGAGCTCTGCGTTGGTACGTTCCAGTGTGACTGGGAGGTTATGGAGGGGTACAGGTTCATGGCAAATTTGTGTGGAGTTCTGCATTGGTGCGTTCTAGTGAGACAAGGAGGTTATGGGCGGGTACACGTTCAGGGCATATTTGTGTGGAATTCTGCATTGGTACGTTCCAGTGAGACAGGGAGGTTATGGAGTGTACCGGTTCAGGGCATATTTGTGTGGAGTTCTGCATTGGTACGTTCCAGTGAGACAGGGAGGTTATAGAGGGGTACAGGTTCAGGGCATATTTGTGTGGAGTTCTGCATTGGTACGTTCCAGTGAGACTGGGAGGTTATGGAGGGGTACAGGTTCAGGGCACATTGGTGTGGAGTTCTGCATTGGTACGTTCCAGTGAGACAAGGAGGTTATGGAGGGTACAGGTTCAGGGCATATTTGTGTGGAGTTCTGCATTGGTACGTTCCAGTGAGACAGGGAGGTTATGGAGGGGTACAGGTTCAGCGCATATTTGTGTGTAGTTCTGCATTGCAACGTTCCAGTAAGACAGGGAGGTTATGGAGAGGTACAGGTTCAGGGCATATTTGTGTGGTGTTCTGCAATGGTACGTTCCAGTGAGACAGGGTGGTTATGCACGGTACAGGATCAGGGCATATTTGTGTGGAGTTCTGCATTGGTACGTTCCAGTGAGACAAGGAGGTTATAGAGGGTACAGGTTCAGGGCATATTTGTGTGGAGTTCTGCAGTGGTACGTTCCAGTGAGACAGGGAGTATATGGATGGGTACAGGTTCAGGGCATATTTGTGTGGAGTTCTGCATTTGTACTTTCCAGTGAGACAGGGTGGTTATGGAGGGTACCGGTTCATGGCATATTTGTGTGGAGTTCGGCAGTGGGACATTCCAATGAGACAGGGAGGTTATGGACGGTTACAGTTTCACGGCATATTTGTGAGGAGTTCTGCATTGGTACGTTCCAGTGAGACAGGGAGGTTATGGAGGGGTACAGGTTCAGGGCATATTTGAGGGGAGTTCTGCATTGGTAAGTTCCAGTGAGACAGGGAGGTTATGGAGGGGTACAGGTTCAGGGCATATTTGAGTGCAGTTCGGCATTTGTGCGTTCCAGTGAGACAGGGAGATTATGGAGGGGTACAGGTTCAGGGCATATTTGTGTGGAGTTCTGCATTGGTACGTTCCAGTGAGACAGGCAGGTTATGGAAGGGTACAGGTTCAGTGCATATTTGTGTTGAGTTCTGCATTGGTACGTTCTAGTGAGACAGGGAGGTTATGGAGGGGTACAGGTTAAGGGCATATTTGAGGGGAGTTCTGCATTGGTAAGTTCCAGTGAGACAGGGAGGTTATGGAGGGGTACAGGTTCAGGGCATATTTGAGTGCAGTTCGGCATTTGTGCGTTCCAGTGAGACAGGGAGATTATGGAGGGGTACAGGTTCAGGGCATATTTGTGTGGAGTTCTGCATTGGTACGTTCCAGTGAGACAGGCAGGTTATGGAAGGGTACAGGTTCAGTGCATATTTGTGTTGAGTTCTGCATTGGTACGTTCTAGTGAGACAGGGAGGTTATGGAGGGGTACAGGTTCAGGGTATATTTGCGTCGAGCTCTGCGTTGGTACGTTCCCGTGTGACTGGGAGGTTATGGAGGGGTACAGGTTCATGGCAAATTTGTGTGGAGTTCTGCATTGGTGCGTTCTAGTGAGACAAGGAGGTTATGGGCGGGTACACGTTCAGGGCATATCTGTGTGGAGTTCTGCATTGGTACGTTCCAGTGAGACAGGGAGGTTATGGAGGGGTACAGGTTCAGGGCATATTTGTGTGGAGTTCTGCATTGGTACGTTCCAGTGAGACTTGGAGGTTATGGAGGGGTATAGGTTCAGGGCACATTGGTGTGGAGTTCTGCATTGGTACGTTCCAGTGAGACAGGGTGGATATGCACGGTACAGGATCAGGGCACATTTTTGTGGAGTTCTGCATTGGTACGTTCCAGTGAGACAGGGAGGTTATGGTCGGGTACAGGTTCAGGGAATATTTGTGTGTAGTTCTGCATTGGTACATTCCAGTGAGACAGGGAGGTTATGGAGGGTACAGGTTCAGGGCATATTTGTGTGGAGTACTGCATTGGTACGTTCCAGTGAGACAAGGAGGTTATAGAGGGTACAGGTTCAGGGCATATTTGTGTGGAGTTCTGCAGTGGTACGTTCCAGTGAGACAGGGAGGATATGGATGGGTACAGGTTCAGGGCATATTTGTGTGGAGTTCTGCATTGGTACTTTCCAGTGAGTCAGGGTGGTTATGGAGGGTACCGGTTCATGGCATATTTGTGTGGAGTTCTGCAGTGGGACATTCCAATGAGACAGGGAGGTTATGGACGGTTACAGTTTCACGGCATATTTGTGAGGAGTTCTGCATTGGTACGTTCCAGTGAGACTGGGAGGTTATGGAGGGTACCGGTTCATGGCATATTTGTGTGGAGTTCTGCAGTGGGACATTCCAATGAGACAGGGAGGTTATGGACGGTTACAGTTTCAGGGCATATTTGTGAGGAGTTCTGCATTGGTACGTTCCAGTGAGACTGGGAGGTTATGGAGGGTACAGGTTCAGGGCATATTTGTGTGTAGTTCTGCATTTTTAAGTTCCAGTGAGACAGGGAGGTTATGGAGGGAACAGGTTCAGGGCATATCTGAGTGGAGTTCGGCATTGGTGCGTTCCAGTGAGACAGGGATGTCATGGAGGGGTACAGGTTCAGGGCATATTTGTGGGGAGTTCTGCATTGGTAAGTTCCAGTGAGACAGGGAGGTTATGGAGGGGTACAGGTTCAGGGCATATTTGTGTGGTGTTCTGCAATGGTACGTTCCAGTGAGACAGGGTGGTTATGCACGGTACAGAATCAGGGCATATTTGAGTGCAGTTCGGCATTGGTGCGTTAACGTGAGACAGGGAGATTATGGAGGGGTACAGGTTCAGGGCATATTTGTGTGGAGTTCTGCATTGGTACGTTCCAGTGAGACAGGGAGGTTATGGAAGGGTACAGGTTCAGTGCATATTTGTGTTGAGTTCTGCATTGGTACGTTCTAGTGAGACAGGGAGGTTATGGAGGGGTACAGGTTCAGGGTATATTTCTGTCGAGCTCTGCGTTGGTACGTTCCAGTGTGACTGGGAGGTTATGGAGGGGTACAGGTTCATGGCAAATTTGTGTCGAGTTCTGCAATGCTACGTTCCACTGAGACAGGGAGGTTATGCACGGTACAGGATCAGGGCATATCTGAGTGGAGTTCGGCATTGGTGCGTTCCAGTGAGACAGGGATGTCATGGAGGGGTACAGGTTCAGGGCATATTTGTGGGGAGTTCTGCATTGGTAAGTTCCAGTGAGACAGGGAGGTTATGGAGGGGTACAGGTTCAGGGCATATTTGTGTGGTGTTCTGCAATGGTACGTTCCAGTGAGACAGGGTGGTTATGCACGGTACAGAATCAGGGCATATTTGAGTGCAGTTCGGCATTGGTGCGTTCCAGTGAGACAGGGAGATTATGGAGGGGTACAGGTTCAGGGCATATTTGTGTGGAGTTCTGCATTGGTACGTTCCAGTGAGACAGGGAGGTTATGGAAGGGTACAGGTTCAGTGCATATTTGTGTTGAGTTCTGCATTGGTACGTTCTAGTGAGACAGGGAGGTTATGGAGGGGTACAGGTTCAGGGTATATTTGTGTCGAGCTCTGCGTTGGTACGTTCCATTGTGACTGGGAGGTTATGGAGGGGTACAGGTTCATGGCAAATTTGTGTGGAGTTCTGCATTGGTGCGTTCTAGTGAGACAAGGAGGTTATGGGCGGGTACACGTTCAGGGCATATTTGTGTGGAATTCTGCATTGGTACGTTCCCGTGAGACAGGGAGGTTATGGAGGGGTACCGGTTCATGGCATATTTGTGTGGAGTTCGGCAGTGGGACATTCCAATGAGACAGGGAGGTTATGGACGGTTACAGTTTCACGGCAAATTTGTGAGGAGTTCTGCATTGGTACGTTCCAGTGAGACTGGGAGGTTATGGAGGGTACCGGTTCATGGCATATTTGTGTGGAGTTCTGCAGTGGGACATTCCAATGAGATAGGGAGGTTATGGACGGTTACAGTTTCAGGGCATGTTTGTGTGTAGTTCTGCATTTTTAAGTTCCAGTGAGACAGGGAGGTTATGGAGGGAACAGGTTCAGGGCATATTTGTGTCGAGTTCTGCAATGCTACGTTCCAGTGAGACAGGGAGTTTATGCACGTTACTGGATCAGGGCATATCTGAGTGGAGTTCGGCATTGGTGCGTTCCAGTGAGACAGGGATGTCATGGAGGGGTACAGGTTCAGGGCATATTTGTGGGGAGTTCTGCATTGGTAAGTTCCAGTGAGACAGGGAGGTTATGGAGGGGTACAGGTTCAGGGCATATTTGAGTGCAGTTCGGCATTGGTGCGTTCCAGTGAGACAGGGAGATTATGGAGGGGTACAGGTTCAGGGCATATTTGTGTGGAGTTCTGCATTGGTACGTTCCAGTGAGACAGGCAGGTTATGGAAGGGTACAGGTTCAGTGCATATTTGTGTTGAGTTCTGCATTGGTACGTTCTAGTGAGACAGGGAGGTTATGGAGGGGTACAGGTTCAGGGTATATTTGCGTCGAGCTCTGCGTTGGTACGTTCCCGTGTGACTGGGAGGTTATGGAGGGGTACAGGTTCATGGCAAATTTGTGTGGAGTTCTGCATTGGTGCGTTCTAGTGAGACAAGGAGGTTATGGGCGGGTACACGTTCAGGGCATATCTGTGTGGAGTTCTGCATTGGTACGTTCCAGTGAGACAGGGAGGTTATGGAGGGGTACAGGTTCAGGGCATATTTGTGTGGAGTTCTGCATTGGTACGTTCCAGTGAGACTTGGAGGTTATGGAGGGGTATAGGTTCAGGGCACATTGGTGTGGAGTTCTGCATTGGTACGTTCCAGTGAGACAGGGTGGATATGCACGGTACAGGATCAGGGCACATTTTTGTGGAGTTCTGCATTGGTACGTTCCAGTGAGACAGGGAGGTTATGGTCGGGTACAGGTTCAGGGAATATTTGTGTGTAGTTCTGCATTGGTACATTCCAGTGAGACAGGGAGGTTATGGAGGGTACAGGTTCAGGGCATATTTGTGTGGAGTACTGCATTGGTACGTTCCAGTGAGACAAGGAGGTTATAGAGGGTACAGGTTCAGGGCATATTTGTGTGGAGTTCTGCAGTGGTACGTTCCAGTGAGACAGGGAGGATATGGATGGGTACAGGTTCAGGGCATATTTGTGTGGAGTTCTGCATTGGTACTTTCCAGTGAGTCAGGGTGGTTATGGAGGGTACCGGTTCATGGCATATTTGTGTGGAGTTCTGCAGTGGGACATTCCAATGAGACAGGGAGGTTATGGACGGTTACAGTTTCACGGCATATTTGTGAGGAGTTCTGCATTGGTACGTTCCAGTGAGACTGGGAGGTTATGGAGGGTACCGGTTCATGGCATATTTGTGTGGAGTTCTGCAGTGGGACATTCCAATGAGACAGGGAGGTTATGGACGGTTACAGTTTCAGGGCATATTTGTGAGGAGTTCTGCATTGGTACGTTCCAGTGAGACTGGGAGGTTATGGAGGGTACAGGTTCAGGGCATATTTGTGTGTAGTTCTGCATTTTTAAGTTCCAGTGAGACAGGGAGGTTATGGAGGGAACAGGTTCAGGGCATATCTGAGTGGAGTTCGGCATTGGTGCGTTCCAGTGAGACAGGGATGTCATGGAGGGGTACAGGTTCAGGGCATATTTGTGGGGAGTTCTGCATTGGTAAGTTCCAGTGAGACAGGGAGGTTATGGAGGGGTACAGGTTCAGGGCATATTTGTGTGGTGTTCTGCAATGGTACGTTCCAGTGAGACAGGGTGGTTATGCACGGTACAGAATCAGGGCATATTTGAGTGCAGTTCGGCATTGGTGCGTTCCAGTGAGACAGGGAGATTATGGAGGGGTACAGGTTCAGGGCATATTTGTGTGGAGTTCTGCATTGGTACGTTCCAGTGAGACAGGGAGGTTATGGAAGGGTACAGGTTCAGTGCATATTTGTGTTGAGTTCTGCATTGGTACGTTCTAGTGAGACAGGGAGGTTATGGAGGGGTACAGGTTCAGGGTATATTTCTGTCGAGCTCTGCGTTGGTACGTTCCAGTGTGACTGGGAGGTTATGGAGGGGTACAGGTTCATGGCAAATTTGTGTCGAGTTCTGCAATGCTACGTTCCAGTGAGACAGGGAGGTTATGCACGGTACAGGATCAGGGCATATCTGAGTGGAGTTCGGCATTGGTGCGTTCCAGTGAGACAGGGATGTCATGGAGGGGTACAGGTTCAGGGCATATTTGTGGGGAGTTCTGCATTGGTAAGTTCCAGTGAGACAGGGAGGTTATGGAGGGGTACAGGTTCAGGGCATATTTGTGTGGTGTTCTGCAATGGTACGTTCCAGTGAGACAGGGTGGTTATGCACGGTACAGAATCAGGGCATATTTGAGTGCAGTTCGGCATTGGTGCGTTCCAGTGAGACAGGGAGATTATGGAGGGGTACAGGTTCAGGGCATATTTGTGTGGAGTTCTGCATTGGTACGTTCCAGTGAGACAGGGAGGTTATGGAAGGGTACAGGTTCAGTGCATATTTGTGTTGAGTTCTGCATTGGTACGTTCTAGTGAGACAGGGAGGTTATGGAGGGGTACAGGTTCAGGGTATATTTGTGTCGAGCTCTGCGTTGGTACGTTCCAGTGTGACTGGGAGGTTATGGAGGGGTACAGGTTCATGGCAAATTTGTGTGGAGTTCTGCATTGGTGCGTTCTAGTGAGACAAGGAGGTTATGGGCGGGTACACGTTCAGGGCATATTTGTGTGGAATTCTGCATTGGTACGTTCCCGTGAGACAGGGAGGTTATGGAGTGTACCGGTTCAGGGCATATTTGTGTGGAGTTCTGCATTGGTACGTTCCAGTGAGACAGGGAGGTTATGGAGGGGTACCGGTTCATGGCATATTTGTGTGGAGTTCGGCAGTGGGACATTCCAATGAGACAGGGAGGTTATGGACGGTTACAGTTTCACGGCAAATTTGTGAGGAGTTCTGCATTGGTACGTTCCAGTGAGACTGGGAGGTTATGGAGGGTACCGGTTCATGGCATATTTGTGTGGAGTTCTGCAGTGGGACATTCCAATGAGATAGGGAGGTTATGGACGGTTACAGTTTCAGGGCATGTTTGTGTGTAGTTCTGCATTTTTAAGTTCCAGTGAGACAGGGAGGTTATGGAGGGAACAGGTTCAGGGCATATTTGTGTCGAGTTCTGCAATGCTACGTTCCAGTGAGACAGGGAGTTTATGCACGTTACAGGATCAGGGCATATCTGAGTGGAGTTCGGCATTGGTGCGTTCCAGTGAGACAGGGATGTCATGGAGGGGTACAGGTTCAGGGCATATTTGTGGGGAGTTCTGCATTGGTAAGTTCCAGTGAGACAGGGAGGTTATGGAGGGGTACAGGTTCAGGGCATATTTGAGTGCAGTTCGGCATTGGTGCGTTCCAGTGAGACAGGGAGATTATGGAGGGGTACAGGTTCAGGGCATATTTGTGTGGAGTTCTGCATTGGTACGTTCCAGTGAGACAGGCAGGTTATGGAAGGGTACAGGTTCAATGCATATTTGTGTTGAGTTCTGCATTGGTACGTTCCCGTGTGACTGGGAGGTTATGGAGGGGTACAGGTTCATGGCAAATTTGTGTGGAGTTCTGCATTGGTGCGTTCTAGTGAGACAAGGAGGTTATGGGCGGGTACACGTTCAGGGCATATTTGTGTGGAATTCTGCATTGGTACGTTCCAGTGAGACAGGGAGGTTATGGAGTGTACCGGTTCAGGGCATATTTGTGTGGAGTTCTGCATTGGTACGTTCCAGTGAGACAGGGAGGTTATGGAGGGGTACAGGTTCAGGGCATATTTGTGTGGAGTTCTGCATTGGTACGTTCCAGTGAGACTTGGAGGTTATGGAGGGGTACAGGTTCAGGGCACATTGGTGTGGAGTTCTGCATTGGTACGTTCCAGTGAGACAGGGTGGTTATGCACGGTACAGGATCAGGGCATATTTTTGTGGAGTTCTGCATTGGTACGTTCCAGTGAGACAGGGAGGTTATGGTCGGGCACAGGTTCAGGGAATATTTGTGTGTAGTTCTGCATTGGTACATTCCAGTGAGACAGGGAGGTTATGGAGGGTACAGGTTCAGGGCATATTTGTGTGGAGTACTGCATTGGTACGTTCCAGTGAGACAAGGAGGTTATAGAGGGTACAGGTTCAGGGCATATTTGTGTGGAGTTCTGCAGTGGTACGTTCCAGTGAGACAGGGAGGATATGGATGGGTACAGGTTCAGGGCATATTTGTGTGGAGTTCTGCATTGGTACTTTCCAGTGAGTCAGGGTGGTTATGGAGGGTACCGGTTCATGGCATATTTGTGTGGAGTTCTGCAGTGGGACATTCCAATGAGACAGGGAGGTTATGGACGGTTACAGTTTCACGGCATATTTGTGAGGAGTTCTGCATTGGTACGTTCCAGTGAGACTGGGAGGTTATGGAGGGTACCGGTTCATGGCATATTTGTGTGGAGTTCTGCATTGGGACATTCCAATGAGACAGGGAGGCTATGGACGTTTACAGTTTCAGGGCATATTTGTGAGGAGTTCTGCATTGGTACGTTCCAGTGAGACTGGGAGGTTATGGAGGGTACAGGTTCAGGGCATATTTGTGTGTAGTTCTGCATTTTTAAGTTCCAGTGAGACAGGGAGGTTATGGAGGGAACAGGTTCAGGGCATATTTGTGTCGAGTTCTGCAATGCTACGTTCCAGTGAGACAGGGAGGTTATGCACGGTACAGGATCAGGGCATATCTGAGTGGAGTTCGGCATTGGTGCGTTCCAGTGAGACAGGGATGTCATGGAGGGGTACAGGTTCAGGGCATATTTGTGGGGAGTTCTGCATTGGTAAGTTCCAGTGAGACAGGGAGGTTATGGAGGGGTACAGGTTCAGGGCATATTTGTGTGGTGTTCTGCAATGGTACGTTCCAGTGAGACAGGGTGGTTATGCACGGTACAGAATCAGGGCATATTTGAGTGCAGTTCGGCATTGGTGCGTTCCAGTGAGACAGGGAGATTATGGAGGGGTACAGGTTCAGGGCATATTTGTGTGGAGTTCTGCATTGGTACGTTCCCGTGAGACAGGGAGGTTATGGAGTGTACCGGTTCAGGGCATATTTGTGTGGAGTTCTGCATTGGTACGTTCCAGTGAGACAGGGAGGTTATGGAGGGGTGCAGGTTCAGGGCATATTTGCGTGGAGTTCTGCATTGGTACGTTCCAGTCAGACTGGGAGGTTATGGAGGGGTACAGGTTCAGGGCACATTGGTGTGGAGTTCTGCATTGGTACGTTCCAGTGAGACAAGGAGGTTATGGAGGGTACAGGTTCAGGGCATATTTGTGTGGAGTTCTGCATTGGTACGTTCCAGTGAGACAGGGTGGTTATGGAGGGTACCGGTTCATGGCATATTTGTGTGGAGTTCTGCAGTGGGACATTCCAATGAGACAGGGAGATTATGGGCGGTTACAGTTTCACGGCATATTTGTGAGGAGTTCTGCATTGGTACGTTCCAGTGAGACTGGGAGGTTATGGAGGGTACCGGTTCATGGCATATTTGTGTGGAGTTCTGCAGTGGGACATTCCAATGAGACAGGGAGGTTATGGACGGTTACAGTTTCAGGGCATATTTGTGAGGAGTTCTGCATTGGTACGTTCCAGTGAGACTGGGAGGTTATGGAGGGTACAGGTTCAGGGCATATTTGTGTGTAGTTCTGCATTTTTAAGTTCCAGTGAGACAGGGAGGTTATGGAGGGAACAGGTTCAGGGCATATTTGTGTCGCGTTCTGCAATGCTACGTTCCAGTGAGACAGGGAGGTTATGCACGGTACAGGATCAGGGCATATCTGAGTGGAGTTCGGCATTGGTGCGTTCCAGTGAGACAGGGATGTCATGGAGGGGTACAGGTTCAGGGCATATTTGTGTGGAGTTCTGCATTGGTACGTTCCAGTGAGACAGGGAGGTTATGGAAGGGTACAGGTTCAGTGCATATTTGTGTGGAGTTCTGCATTGGTACGTTCTAGTGAGACAGGGAGGTTATGGAGGGGTACAGGTTCAGGGTATATTTGTGTCGAGCTCTGCGTTGGTACGTTCCAGTGTGACTGGGAGGTTATGGAGGGGTACAGGTTCATGGCAAATTTGTGTGGAGTTCTGCATTGGTGCGTTCTAGTGAGACAAGGAGGTTATGGGCGGGTACACGTTCAGGGCATATTTGTGTGGAATTCTGCATTGGTACGTTCCAGTGAGACAGGGAGGTTATGGAGTGTACCGGTTCAGGGCATATTTGTGTGGAGTTCTGCATTGGTACGTTCCAGTGAGACTGGGAGGTTATGGAGGGGTACAGGTTCAGGGCACATTGGTGTGGAGTTCTGCATTGGTACGTTCCAGTGAGACAAGGAGGTTATGGAGGGTACAGGTTCAGGGCATATTTGTGTGGAGTTCTGCATTGGTACGTTCCAGTGAGACAGGGAGGTTATGGAGGGGTACAGGTTCAGCGCATATTTGTGTGTAGTTCTGCATTGCAACGCTCCAGTAAGACAGGGAGGTTATGGAGAGGTACAGGTTCAGGGCATATTTGTGTGGTGTTCTGCAATGGTACGTTCCAGTGAGACAGGGTGGTTATGCACGGTACAGGATCAGGGCATATTTTTGTGGAGTTCTGCATTGGTACGTTCCAGTGAGACAGGGAGGTTATGGTCGGGTACAGGTTCAGGGAATATTTGTGTGTAGTTCTGCATTGGTACATTCCAGTGAGACAGCGAGGTTATGGAGGGTACAGGTTCAGGGCATATTTGTGTGGAGTACTGCATTGGTACGATCCAGTGAGACAAGGAGGTTATAGAGGGTACAGGTTCAGGGCATATTTGTCTGGAGTTCTGCAGTGGTACGTTCCAGTGAGACAGGGAGGATATGGATGGGTACAGGTTCAGGGCATATTTGTGTGGAGTTCTGCATTGGTACTTTCCAGTGAGTCAGGGTGGTTATGGAGGGTACCGGTTCATGGCATATTTGTGTGGAGTTCTGCAGTGGGACATTCCAATGAGACAGGGAGGTTATGGACGGTTACAGTTTCACGGCATATTTGTGAGGAGTTCTGCATTGGTACGTTCCAGTGAGACTGGGAGGTTATGGAGGGTACAGGTTCAGGGCATATTTGTGTGTAGTTCTGCATTTTTAAGTTCCAGTGAGACAGGAGGTTATGGAGGGAACAGGTTCAGGGCATATTTGTGTCGAGTTCTGCAATGCTACGTTCCAGTGAGACAGGGAGGTTATGGAGGGGTACAGGTTCAGGGCAAATTTGTGTGGAGTTCTGCATTGGTGCGTTCCAGTAAGACAGGGAGGTTATGGAGAGGTACAGGTTCAGGGCATATTTGTGTGGAGTTCTGCATTGCAACGTTCCAGTAAGACAGGGAGGTTATGGAGAGGTACAGGTTCAGGGCATATTTGTGTGGTGTTCTGCAATGGTACGTTCCAGTGAGACAGGTTGGTTATGCACGGTACAGGATCAGGGCATATCTGAGTGGAGTTCTGCATTGGTACGTTCCAGTGAGACAGGGAGGTTATGGTCGGGTACAGGTTCAGGGCATATTTGTGTGGAGTTCTGCATTGGTACGTTCCAGTGAGACAGGGAGGTTATGGAGGGGTACAGGTTCAGCGCATATTTGTGTGTAGTTCTGCATTGCAACGTTCCAGTAAGACAGGGAGGTTATGGAGAGGTACAGGTTCATGGCATATTTGTGTGGTGTTCTGCAATGGTACGTTCCAGTGAGACAGGGTGGTTATGCACGGTACAGGATCAGGGCATATTTTTGTGGAGTTCTGCATTGGTACATTCCAGTGAGACAGGGAGGTTATGGTCGGGTACAGGTTCAGGGAATATTTGTGTGTAGTTCTGCATTGGTACATTCCAGTGAGACAGGGAGGTTATGGAGGGTACAGGTTCAGGGCATATTTGTGTGGAGAACTGCATTGGTACGTTCCAGTGAGACAAGGAGGTTATAGAGGGTACAGGTTCAGGGCATATTTGTCTGGAGTTCTGCAGTGGTACGTTCCAGTGAGACAGGGAGGATATCGATGGGTACAGGTTCAGGGCATATTTGTGTGGAGTTCTGCATTGGTACTTTCCAGTGAGTCAGGGTGGTTATGGAGGGTACCGGTTCATGGCATATTTGTGTGGAGTTCTGCAGTGGGACATTCCAATGAGACAGGGAGGTTATGGACGGTTACAGTTTCACGGCATATTTGTGAGGAGTTCTGCATTGGTACGTTCCAGTGAGACTGGGAGGTTATGGAGGGTACAGGTTCAGGGCATATTTGTGTGTAGTTCTGCATTTTTAAGTTCCAGTGAGACAGGGAGGTTATGGAGGGAACAGGTTCAGGGCATATTTGTGTCGAGTTCTGCAATGCTACGTTCCAGTGAGACAGGGAGGTTATGGAGGGGTACAGGTTCAGGGCAAATTTGTGTGGAGTTCTGCATTGGTGCGCTCCAGTAAGACAGGGAGGTTATGGAGAGGTACAGGTTCAGGGCATATTTGTGTGGAGTTCTGCATTGCAACGTTCCAGTAAGACAGGGAGGTAATGGAGAGGTACAGGTTCAGGGCATATTTGTGTGGTGTTCTGCATTGGTACGTTCCAGTGAGACTGGGAGGTTATGGAGGGTACAGGTTCAGGGCATATTTGTGTGTAGTTCTGCATTTTTAAGTTCCAGTGAGACAGGGAGGTTATGGAGGGAACAGGTTCAGGGCATATTTGTGTCGAGTTCTGCAAAGCTACGTTCCAGTGAGACAGGGAGGTTATGGAGGGGTACAGGTTCAGGGCAAATTTGTGTGGAGTTCTGCATTGGTGCGTACCAGTAAGACAGGGAGGTTATGGAGAGGTACAGGTTCAGGGCATATTTGTGTGGAGTTCTGCATTGCAACGTTCCAGTAAGACAGGGAGGTAATGGAGAGGTACAGGTTCAGGGCATATTTGTGTGGTGTTCTGCAATGGTACGTTCCAGTGAGACAGGGTGGTTATGCACGGTACAGGATCAGGGCATATCTGAGTGGAGTTCTGCATTGGTACGTTCCAGTGAGACAGGGAGGTTATGGTCGGGTACAGGTTCAGGGCATATTTGTGTGGTGTTCTGCAATGGTACGTTCCAGTGAGACAGGGTGGTTATGCACGGTACAGAATTAGGGCATATTTGAGTGCAGTTCGGCATTGGTGCGTTCCAGTGAGACAGGGAGATTATGGAGGGGTACAGGTTCAGGGCATATTTGTGTGGAGTTCTGCATTGGTACGTTCCAGTGAGACAGGGAGGTTATGGAAGGGTACAGGTTCAGTGCATATTTGTGTTGAGTTCTGCATTGGTACGTTCTAGTGAGACAGGGAGGTTATGGAGGGGTACAGGTTCAGGGTATATTTGTGTCGAGCTCTGCGTTGGTACGTTCCAGTGTGACTGGGAGGTGATGGAGGGGTACAGGTTCATGGCAAATTTGTGTGGAGTTCTGCATTGGTGAGTTCTAGTGAGACAAGGAGGTTATGGGCGGGTACACGTTCAGGGCATATTTGTGTGGAATTCTGCATTGGTACGTTCCCGTGAGACAGGGAGGTTATGGAGTGTACCGGTTCAGGGCATATTTGTGTGGAGTTCTGCATTGGTACGTTCCAGTGAGACAGGGAGGTTATGGAGGGGTGCAGGTTCAGGGCATATTTGCGTGGAGTTCTGCATTGGTACGTTCCAGTCAGACTGGGAGGTTATGGAGTGGTACAGGTTCAGGGCACATTGGTGTGGAGTTCTGCATTGGTACGTTCCAGTGAGACAAGGAGGTTATGGAGGGTACAGGTTCAGGGCATATTTGTGTGGAGTTCTGCATTGGTACGTTCCAGTGAGACAGGGTGGTTATGGAGGGTACCGGTTCAAGGCATATTTGTGTGGAGTTCTGCAGTGGGACATTCCAATGAGACAGGGAGGTTATGGACGGTTACAGTTTCACGGCATATTTGTGAGGAGTTCTGCATTGGTACGTTCCAGTGAGACTGGGAGGTTATGGAGGGTACCGGTTCATGGCATATTTGTGTGGAGTTCTGCAGTGGGACATTCCAATGAGACAGGGAGGTTATGGACGGTTACAGTTTCAGGGCATATTTGTGAGGAGTTCTGCATTGGTACGTTCCAGTGAGACTGGGAGGTTATGGGGGGTACAGGTTCAGTGCATATTTGTGTGGAGTTCTGCATTGGTACGTTCTAGTGAGACAGGGAGGTTATGGAGGGGTACAGGTTCAGGGTATATTTGTGTCGAGCTCTGCGTTGGTACGTTCCAGTGTGACTGGGAGGTTATGGAGGGGTACAGGTTCATGGCAAATTTGTGTGGAGTTCTGCATTGGTGCGTTCTAGTGAGACAAGGAGGTTATGGGCGGGTACACGTTCAGGGCATATTTGTGTGGAATTCTGCATTGGTAAGTTCCAGTGAGACAGGGAGGTTATGGAGTGTACCGGTTCAGGGCATATTTGTGTGGAGTTCTGCATTGGTACGTTCCAGTGAGACAGGGAGGGTATGGAGGGGTAGAGGTTCAGGGCATATTTGTGTGGAGTTCTGCATTGGTTCGTTCCAGTGAGACTGGGAGGTTATGGAGGGGTACCGGTTCAGGGCACATTGGTGTGGAGTTCTGCATTGGTACGTTCCAGTGAGACAAGGAGGTTATGGAGGGTACAGGTTCAGGGCATATTTGTGTGGAGTTCTGCATTGGTACGTTCCAGTGAGACAGGGAGGTTATGGAGGGGTACAGGTTCAGCGCATATTTATGTGTAGTTCTGCATTGGTACGTTCCAGTGAGACTGGGAGGTTATAGAGGGTACAGGTTCAGGGCATATTTGTGTGGAGTTCTGCAGTGGTACGTTCCAGTGAGACAGGGAGGATATGGACGGGTACAGGATCAGGGCATATCTGAGTGGAGTTCGGCATTGGTGCGTTCCAGTGAGACAGGGATGTCATGGAGGGGTACAGGTTCAGGGCATATTTGTGGGGAGTTCTGCATTGGTAAGTTCCAGTGAGACAGGGAGGTTATGGAGGGGTACAGGTTCAGGGCATATTTGTGTGGTGTTCTGCAATGGTACGTTCCAGTGAGACAGGGTGGTTATGCACGGTACAGAATCAGGGCATATTTGAGTGCAGTTCGGCATTGGTGCGTTCCAGTGAGACAGGGAGATTATGGAGGGGTACAGGTTCAGGGCATATTTGTGTGGAGTTCTGCATTGGTACGTTCCAGTGAGACAGGGAGGTTATGGAAGGGTACAGGTTCAGTGCATATTTGTGTTGAGTTCTGCATTGGTACGTTCTAGTGAGACAGGGAGGTTATGGAGGGGTACAGGTTCAGGGTATATTTGTGTCGAGCTCTGCGTTGGTACGTTCCAGTGTGACTGGGAGGTTATGGAGGGGTACAGGTTCATGGCAAATTTGTGTGGAGTTCGGCATTGGTGCGTTCCAGTGAGACAGGGATGTCATGGAGGGGTACAGGTTCAGGGCATATTTGTGGGGAGTTCTGCATTGGTAAGTTCCAGTGAGACAGGGAGGTTATGGAGGGGTACAGGTTCAGGGCATATTTGTGTGGTGTTCTGCAATGGTACGTTCCAGTGAGACAGGGTGGTTATGCACGGTACAGAATCAGGGCATATTTGAGTGCAGTTCGGCATTGGTGCGTTCCAGTGAGACAGGGAGATTATGGAGGGGTACAGGTTCAGGGCATATTTGTGTGGAGTTCTGCATTGGTACGTTCCCGTGAGACAGGGAGGTTATGGAGTGTACCGGTTCAGGGCATATTTGTGTGGAGTTCTGCATTGGTACGTTCCAGTGAGACAGGGAGGTTATGGAGGGGTGCAGGTTCAGGGCATATTTGCGTGGAGTTCTGCATTGGTACGTTCCAGTCAGACTGGGAGGTTATGGAGGGGTACAGGTTCAGGGCACATTGGTGTGGAGTTCTGCATTGGTACGTTCCAGTGAGACAAGGAGGTTATGGAGGGTACAGGTTCAGGGCATATTTGTGTGGAGTTCTGCATTGGTACGTTCCAGTGAGACAGGGTGGTTATGGAGGGTACCGGTTCATGGCATATTTGTGTGGAGTTCTGCAGTGGGACATTCCAATGAGACAGGGAGATTATGGGCGGTTACAGTTTCACGGCATATTTGTGAGGAGTTCTGCATTGGTACGTTCCAGTGAGACTGGGAGGTTATGGAGGGTACCGGTTCATGGCATATTTGTGTGGAGTTCTGCAGTGGGACATTCCAATGAGACAGGGAGGTTATGGACGGTTACAGTTTCAGGGCATATTTGTGAGGAGTTCTGCATTGGTACGTTCCAGTGAGACTGGGAGGTTATGGAGGGTACAGGTTCAGGGCATATTTGTGTGTAGTTCTGCATTTTTAAGTTCCAGTGAGACAGGGAGGTTATGGAGGGAACAGGTTCAGGGCATATTTGTGTCGCGTTCTGCAATGCTACGTTCCAGTGAGACAGGGAGGTTATGCACGGTACAGGATCAGGGCATATCTGAGTGGAGTTCGGCATTGGTGCGTTCCAGTGAGACAGGGATGTCATGGAGGGGTACAGGTTCAGGGCATATTTGTGTGGAGTTCTGCATTGGTACGTTCCAGTGAGACAGGGAGGTTATGGAAGGGTACAGGTTCAGTGCATATTTGTGTGGAGTTCTGCATTGGTACGTTCTAGTGAGACAGGGAGGTTATGGAGGGGTACAGGTTCAGGGTATATTTGTGTCGAGCTCTGCGTTGGTACGTTCCAGTGTGACTGGGAGGTTATGGAGGGGTACAGGTTCATGGCAAATTTGTGTGGAGTTCTGCATTGGTGCGTTCTAGTGAGACAAGGAGGTTATGGGCGGGTACACGTTCAGGGCATATTTGTGTGGAATTCTGCATTGGTACGTTCCAGTGAGACAGGGAGGTTATGGAGTGTACCGGTTCAGGGCATATTTGTGTGGAGTTCTGCATTGGTACGTTCCAGTGAGACTGGGAGGTTATGGAGGGGTACAGGTTCAGGGCACATTGGTGTGGAGTTCTGCATTGGTACGTTCCAGTGAGACAAGGAGGTTATGGAGGGTACAGGTTCAGGGCATATTTGTGTGGAGTTCTGCATTGGTACGTTCCAGTGAGACAGGGAGGTTATGGAGGGGTACAGGTTCAGCGCATATTTGTGTGTAGTTCTGCATTGCAACGCTCCAGTAAGACAGGGAGGTTATGGAGAGGTACAGGTTCAGGGCATATTTGTGTGGTGTTCTGCAATGGTACGTTCCAGTGAGACAGGGTGGTTATGCACGGTACAGGATCAGGGCATATTTTTGTGGAGTTCTGCATTGGTACGTTCCAGTGAGACAGGGAGGTTATGGTCGGGTACAGGTTCAGGGAATATTTGTGTGTAGTTCTGCATTGGTACATTCCAGTGAGACAGCGAGGTTATGGAGGGTACAGGTTCAGGGCATATTTGTGTGGAGTACTGCATTGGTACGATCCAGTGAGACAAGGAGGTTATAGAGGGTACAGGTTCAGGGCATATTTGTCTGGAGTTCTGCAGTGGTACGTTCCAGTGAGACAGGGAGGATATGGATGGGTACAGGTTCAGGGCATATTTGTGTGGAGTTCTGCATTGGTACTTTCCAGTGAGTCAGGGTGGTTATGGAGGGTACCGGTTCATGGCATATTTGTGTGGAGTTCTGCAGTGGGACATTCCAATGAGACAGGGAGGTTATGGACGGTTACAGTTTCACGGCATATTTGTGAGGAGTTCTGCATTGGTACGTTCCAGTGAGACTGGGAGGTTATGGAGGGTACAGGTTCAGGGCATATTTGTGTGTAGTTCTGCATTTTTAAGTTCCAGTGAGACAGGAGGTTATGGAGGGAACAGGTTCAGGGCATATTTGTGTCGAGTTCTGCAATGCTACGTTCCAGTGAGACAGGGAGGTTATGGAGGGGTACAGGTTCAGGGCAAATTTGTGTGGAGTTCTGCATTGGTGCGTTCCAGTAAGACAGGGAGGTTATGGAGAGGTACAGGTTCAGGGCATATTTGTGTGGAGTTCTGCATTGCAACGTTCCAGTAAGACAGGGAGGTTATGGAGAGGTACAGGTTCAGGGCATATTTGTGTGGTGTTCTGCAATGGTACGTTCCAGTGAGACAGGTTGGTTATGCACGGTACAGGATCAGGGCATATCTGAGTGGAGTTCTGCATTGGTACGTTCCAGTGAGACAGGGAGGTTATGGTCGGGTACAGGTTCAGGGCATATTTGTGTGGAGTTCTGCATTGGTACGTTCCAGTGAGACAGGGAGGTTATGGAGGGGTACAGGTTCAGCGCATATTTGTGTGTAGTTCTGCATTGCAACGTTCCAGTAAGACAGGGAGGTTATGGAGAGGTACAGGTTCATGGCATATTTGTGTGGTGTTCTGCAATGGTACGTTCCAGTGAGACAGGGTGGTTATGCACGGTACAGGATCAGGGCATATTTTTGTGGAGTTCTGCATTGGTACATTCCAGTGAGACAGGGAGGTTATGGTCGGGTACAGGTTCAGGGAATATTTGTGTGTAGTTCTGCATTGGTACATTCCAGTGAGACAGGGAGGTTATGGAGGGTACAGGTTCAGGGCATATTTGTGTGGAGAACTGCATTGGTACGTTCCAGTGAGACAAGGAGGTTATAGAGGGTACAGGTTCAGGGCATATTTGTCTGGAGTTCTGCAGTGGTACGTTCCAGTGAGACAGGGAGGATATCGATGGGTACAGGTTCAGGGCATATTTGTGTGGAGTTCTGCATTGGTACTTTCCAGTGAGTCAGGGTGGTTATGGAGGGTACCGGTTCATGGCATATTTGTGTGGAGTTCTGCAGTGGGACATTCCAATGAGACAGGGAGGTTATGGACGGTTACAGTTTCACGGCATATTTGTGAGGAGTTCTGCATTGGTACGTTCCAGTGAGACTGGGAGGTTATGGAGGGTACAGGTTCAGGGCATATTTGTGTGTAGTTCTGCATTTTTAAGTTCCAGTGAGACAGGGAGGTTATGGAGGGAACAGGTTCAGGGCATATTTGTGTCGAGTTCTGCAATGCTACGTTCCAGTGAGACAGGGAGGTTATGGAGGGGTACAGGTTCAGGGCAAATTTGTGTGGAGTTCTGCATTGGTGCGCTCCAGTAAGACAGGGAGGTTATGGAGAGGTACAGGTTCAGGGCATATTTGTGTGGAGTTCTGCATTGCAACGTTCCAGTAAGACAGGGAGGTAATGGAGAGGTACAGGTTCAGGGCATATTTGTGTGGTGTTCTGCATTGGTACGTTCCAGTGAGACTGGGAGGTTATGGAGGGTACAGGTTCAGGGCATATTTGTGTGTAGTTCTGCATTTTTAAGTTCCAGTGAGACAGGGAGGTTATGGAGGGAACAGGTTCAGGGCATATTTGTGTCGAGTTCTGCAAAGCTACGTTCCAGTGAGACAGGGAGGTTATGGAGGGGTACAGGTTCAGGGCAAATTTGTGTGGAGTTCTGCATTGGTGCGTACCAGTAAGACAGGGAGGTTATGGAGAGGTACAGGTTCAGGGCATATTTGTGTGGAGTTCTGCATTGCAACGTTCCAGTAAGACAGGGAGGTAATGGAGAGGTACAGGTTCAGGGCATATTTGTGTGGTGTTCTGCAATGGTACGTTCCAGTGAGACAGGGTGGTTATGCACGGTACAGGATCAGGGCATATCTGAGTGGAGTTCTGCATTGGTACGTTCCAGTGAGACAGGGAGGTTATGGTCGGGTACAGGTTCAGGGCATATTTGTGTGGTGTTCTGCAATGGTACGTTCCAGTGAGACAGGGTGGTTATGCACGGTACAGAATTAGGGCATATTTGAGTGCAGTTCGGCATTGGTGCGTTCCAGTGAGACAGGGAGATTATGGAGGGGTACAGGTTCAGGGCATATTTGTGTGGAGTTCTGCATTGGTACGTTCCAGTGAGACAGGGAGGTTATGGAAGGGTACAGGTTCAGTGCATATTTGTGTTGAGTTCTGCATTGGTACGTTCTAGTGAGACAGGGAGGTTATGGAGGGGTACAGGTTCAGGGTATATTTGTGTCGAGCTCTGCGTTGGTACGTTCCAGTGTGACTGGGAGGTGATGGAGGGGTACAGGTTCATGGCAAATTTGTGTGGAGTTCTGCATTGGTGAGTTCTAGTGAGACAAGGAGGTTATGGGCGGGTACACGTTCAGGGCATATTTGTGTGGAATTCTGCATTGGTACGTTCCCGTGAGACAGGGAGGTTATGGAGTGTACCGGTTCAGGGCATATTTGTGTGGAGTTCTGCATTGGTACGTTCCAGTGAGACAGGGAGGTTATGGAGGGGTGCAGGTTCAGGGCATATTTGCGTGGAGTTCTGCATTGGTACGTTCCAGTCAGACTGGGAGGTTATGGAGTGGTACAGGTTCAGGGCACATTGGTGTGGAGTTCTGCATTGGTACGTTCCAGTGAGACAAGGAGGTTATGGAGGGTACAGGTTCAGGGCATATTTGTGTGGAGTTCTGCATTGGTACGTTCCAGTGAGACAGGGTGGTTATGGAGGGTACCGGTTCAAGGCATATTTGTGTGGAGTTCTGCAGTGGGACATTCCAATGAGACAGGGAGGTTATGGACGGTTACAGTTTCACGGCATATTTGTGAGGAGTTCTGCATTGGTACGTTCCAGTGAGACTGGGAGGTTATGGAGGGTACCGGTTCATGGCATATTTGTGTGGAGTTCTGCAGTGGGACATTCCAATGAGACAGGGAGGTTATGGACGGTTACAGTTTCAGGGCATATTTGTGAGGAGTTCTGCATTGGTACGTTCCAGTGAGACTGGGAGGTTATGGGGGGTACAGGTTCAGTGCATATTTGTGTGGAGTTCTGCATTGGTACGTTCTAGTGAGACAGGGAGGTTATGGAGGGGTACAGGTTCAGGGTATATTTGTGTCGAGCTCTGCGTTGGTACGTTCCAGTGTGACTGGGAGGTTATGGAGGGGTACAGGTTCATGGCAAATTTGTGTGGAGTTCTGCATTGGTGCGTTCTAGTGAGACAAGGAGGTTATGGGCGGGTACACGTTCAGGGCATATTTGTGTGGAATTCTGCATTGGTAAGTTCCAGTGAGACAGGGAGGTTATGGAGTGTACCGGTTCAGGGCATATTTGTGTGGAGTTCTGCATTGGTACGTTCCAGTGAGACAGGGAGGGTATGGAGGGGTAGAGGTTCAGGGCATATTTGTGTGGAGTTCTGCATTGGTTCGTTCCAGTGAGACTGGGAGGTTATGGAGGGGTACCGGTTCAGGGCACATTGGTGTGGAGTTCTGCATTGGTACGTTCCAGTGAGACAAGGAGGTTATGGAGGGTACAGGTTCAGGGCATATTTGTGTGGAGTTCTGCATTGGTACGTTCCAGTGAGACAGGGAGGTTATGGAGGGGTACAGGTTCAGCGCATATTTATGTGTAGTTCTGCATTGGTACGTTCCAGTGAGACTGGGAGGTTATAGAGGGTACAGGTTCAGGGCATATTTGTGTGGAGTTCTGCAGTGGTACGTTCCAGTGAGACAGGGAGGATATGGACGGGTACAGGATCAGGGCATATCTGAGTGGAGTTCGGCATTGGTGCGTTCCAGTGAGACAGGGATGTCATGGAGGGGTACAGGTTCAGGGCATATTTGTGGGGAGTTCTGCATTGGTAAGTTCCAGTGAGACAGGGAGGTTATGGAGGGGTACAGGTTCAGGGCATATTTGTGTGGTGTTCTGCAATGGTACGTTCCAGTGAGACAGGGTGGTTATGCACGGTACAGAATCAGGGCATATTTGAGTGCAGTTCGGCATTGGTGCGTTCCAGTGAGACAGGGAGATTATGGAGGGGTACAGGTTCAGGGCATATTTGTGTGGAGTTCTGCATTGGTACGTTCCAGTGAGACAGGGAGGTTATGGAAGGGTACAGGTTCAGTGCATATTTGTGTTGAGTTCTGCATTGGTACGTTCTAGTGAGACAGGGAGGTTATGGAGGGGTACAGGTTCAGGGTATATTTGTGTCGAGCTCTGCGTTGGTACGTTCCAGTGTGACTGGGAGGTTATGGAGGGGTACAGGTTCATGGCAAATTTGTGTGGAGTTCTGCATTGGTGCGTTCTAGTGAGACAAGGAGGTTATGGGCGGGTACACGTTCAGGGCATATTTGTGTGGAATTCTGCATTGGTACGTTCCCGTGAGACAGGGAGGTTATGGAGTGTACCGGTTCAGGGCATATTTGTGTGGAGTTCTGCATTGGTACGTTCCAGTGAGACAGGGAGGTTATGGAGGGGTGCAGGTTCAGGGCATATTTGCGTGGAGTTCTGCATTGGTACGTTCCAGTCAGACTGGGAGGTTATGGAGGGGTACAGGTTCAGGGCACATTGGTGTGGAGTTCTGCATTGGTACGTTCCAGTGAGACAAGGAGGTTATGGAGGGTACAGGTTCAGGGCATATTTGTGTGGAGTTCTGCATTGGTACGTTCCAGTGAGACAGGGAGGTTATGGAAGGGTACAGGTTCAGTGCATATTTGTGTTGAGTTCTGCATTGGTACGTTCTAGTGAGACAGGGAGGTTATGGAGGGGTACAGGTTCAGGGTATATTTGTGTCGAGCTCTGCGTTGGTACGTTCCAGTGTGACTGGGAGGTTATGGAGGGGTACAGGTTCATGGCAAATTTGTGTGGAGTTCTGCATTGGTGCGTTCTAGTGAGACAAGGAGGTTATGGGCGGGTACACGTTCAGGGCATATTTGTGTGGAATTCTGCATTGGTACGTTCCCGTGAGACAGGGAGGTTATGGAGTGTACCGGTTCAGGGCATATTTGTGTGGAGTTCTGCATTGGTACGTTCCAGTGAGACAGGGAGGTTATGGAGGGGTGCAGGTTCAGGGCATATTTGCGTGGAGTTCTGCATTGGTACGTTCCAGTCAGACTGGGAGGTTATGGAGGGGTACAGGTTCAGGGCACATTGGTGTGGAGTTCTGCATTGGTACGTTCCAGTGAGACAAGGAGGTTATGGAGGGTACAGGTTCAGGGCATATTTGTGTGGAGTTCTGCATTGGTACGTTCCAGTGAGACAGGGTGGTTATGGAGGGTACCGGTTCATGGCATATTTGTGTGGAGTTCTGCAGTGGGACATTCCAATGAGACAGGGAGATTATGGGCGGTTACAGTTTCACGGCATATTTGTGAGGAGTTCTGCATTGGTACGTTCCAGTGAGACTGGGAGGTTATGGAGGGTACCGGTTCATGGCATATTTGTGTGGAGTTCTGCAGTGGGACATTCCAATGAGACAGGGAGGTTATGGACGGTTACAGTTTCAGGGCATATTTGTGAGGAGTTCTGCATTGGTACGTTCCAGTGAGACTGGGAGGTTATGGAGGGTACAGGTTCAGGGCATATTTGTGTGTAGTTCTGCATTTTTAAGTTCCAGTGAGACAGGGAGGTTATGGAGGGAACAGGTTCAGGGCATATTTGTGTCGCGTTCTGCAATGCTACGTTCCAGTGAGACAGGGAGGTTATGCACGGTACAGGATCAGGGCATATCTGAGTGGAGTTCGGCATTGGTGCGTTCCAGTGAGACAGGGATGTCATGGAGGGGTACAGGTTCAGGGCATATTTGTGTGGAGTTCTGCATTGGTACGTTCCAGTGAGACAGGGAGGTTATGGAAGGGTACAGGTTCAGTGCATATTTGTGTGGAGTTCTGCATTGGTACGTTCTAGTGAGACAGGGAGGTTATGGAGGGGTACAGGTTCAGGGTATATTTGTGTCGAGCTCTGCGTTGGTACGTTCCAGTGTGACTGGGAGGTTATGGAGGGGTACAGGTTCATGGCAAATTTGTGTGGAGTTCTGCATTGGTGCGTTCTAGTGAGACAAGGAGGTTATGGGCGGGTACACGTTCAGGGCATATTTGTGTGGAATTCTGCATTGGTACGTTCCAGTGAGACAGGGAGGTTATGGAGTGTACCGGTTCAGGGCATATTTGTGTGGAGTTCTGCATTGGTACGTTCCAGTGAGACTGGGAGGTTATGGAGGGGTACAGGTTCAGGGCACATTGGTGTGGAGTTCTGCATTGGTACGTTCCAGTGAGACAAGGAGGTTATGGAGGGTACAGGTTCAGGGCATATTTGTGTGGAGTTCTGCATTGGTACGTTCCAGTGAGACAGGGAGGTTATGGAGGGGTACAGGTTCAGCGCATATTTGTGTGTAGTTCTGCATTGCAACGCTCCAGTAAGACAGGGAGGTTATGGAGAGGTACAGGTTCAGGGCATATTTGTGTGGTGTTCTGCAATGGTACGTTCCAGTGAGACAGGGTGGTTATGCACGGTACAGGATCAGGGCATATTTTTGTGGAGTTCTGCATTGGTACGTTCCAGTGAGACAGGGAGGTTATGGTCGGGTACAGGTTCAGGGAATATTTGTGTGTAGTTCTGCATTGGTACATTCCAGTGAGACAGCGAGGTTATGGAGGGTACAGGTTCAGGGCATATTTGTGTGGAGTACTGCATTGGTACGTTCCAGTGAGACAAGGAGGTTATAGAGGGTACAGGTTCAGGGCATATTTGTCTGGAGTTATGCAGTGGTACGTTCCAGTGAGACAGGGAGGATATGGATGGGTACAGGTTCAGGGCATATTTGTGTGGAGTTCTGCATTGGTACTTTCCAGTGAGTCAGGGTGGTTATGGAGGGTACCGGTTCATGGCATATTTGTGTGGAGTTCTGCAGTGGGACATTCCAATGAGACAGGGAGGTTATGGACGGTTACAGTTTCACGGCATATTTGTGAGGAGTTCTGCATTGGTACGTTCCAGTGAGACTGGGAGGTTATGGAGGGTACAGGTTCAGGGCATATTTGTGTGTAGTTCTGCATTTTTAAGTTCCAGTGAGACAGGAGGTTATGGAGGGAACAGGTTCAGGGCATATTTGTGTCGAGTTCTGCAATGCTACGTTCCAGTGAGACAGGGAGGTTATGGAGGGGTACAGGTTCAGGGCAAATTTGTGTGGAGTTCTGCATTGGTGCGTTCCAGTAAGACAGGGAGGTTATGGAGAGGTACAGGTTCAGGGCATATTTGTGTGGAGTTCTGCATTGCAACGTTCCAGTAAGACAGGGAGGTTATGGAGAGGTACAGGTTCAGGGCATATTTGTGTGGTGTTCTGCAATGGTACGTTCCAGTGAGACAGGTTGGTTATGCACGGTACAGGATCAGGGCATATCTGAGTGGAGTTCTGCATTGGTACGTTCCAGTGAGACAGGGAGGTTATGGTCGGGTACAGGTTCAGGGCATATTTGTGTGGAGTTCTGCATTGGTACGTTCCAGTGAGACAGGGAGGTTATGGAGGGGTACAGGTTCAGCGCATATTTGTGTGTAGTTCTGCATTGCAACGTTCCAGTAAGACAGGGAGGTTATGGAGAGGTACAGGTTCAGGGCATATTTGTGTGGTGTTCTGCAATGGTACGTTCCAGTGAGACAGGGTGGTTATGCACGGTACAGGATCAGGGCATATTTTTGTGGAGTTCTGCATTGGTACATTCCAGTGAGACAGGGAGGTTATGGTCGGGTACAGGTTCAGGGAATATTTGTGTGTAGTTCTGCATTGGTACATTCCAGTGAGACAGGGAGGTTATGGAGGGTACAGGTTCAGGGCATATTTGTGTGGAGAACTGCATTGGTACGTTCCAGTGAGACAAGGAGGTTATAGAGGGTACAGGTTCAGGGCATATTTGTCTGGAGTTCTGCAGTGGTACGTTCCAGTGAGACAGGGAGGATATGGATGGGTACAGGTTCAGGGCATATTTGTGTGGAGTTCTGCATTGGTACTTTCCAGTGAGTCAGGGTGGTTATGGAGGGTACCGGTTCATGGCATATTTGTGTGGAGTTCTGCAGTGGGACATTCCAATGAGACAGGGAGGTTATGGACGGTTACAGTTTCACGGCATATTTGTGAGGAGTTCTGCATTGGTACGTTCCAGTGAGACTGGGAGGTTATGGAGGGTACAGGTTCAGGGCATATTTGTGTGTAGTTCTGCATTTTTAAGTTCCAGTGAGACAGGGAGGTTATGGAGGGAACAGGTTCAGGGCATATTTGTGTCGAGTTCTGCAATGCTACGTTCCAGTGAGACAGGGAGGTTATGGAGGGGTACAGGTTCAGGGCAAATTTGTGTGGAGTTCTGCATTGGTGCGTTCCAGTAAGACAGGGAGGTTATGGAGAGGTACAGGTTCAGGGCATATTTGTGTGGAGTTCTGCATTGCAACGTTCCAGTAAGACAGGGAGGTAATGGAGAGGTACAGGTTCAGGGCATATTTGTGTGGTGTTCTGCATTGGTACGTTCCAGTGAGACTGGGAGTTTATGGAGGGTACAGGTTCAGGGCATATTTGTGTGTAGTTCTGCATTTTTAAGTTCCAGTGAGACAGGGAGGTTATGGAGGGAACAGGTTCAGGGCATATTTGTGTCGAGTTCTGCAAAGCTACGTTCCAGTGAGACAGGGAGGTTATGGAGGGGTACAGGTTCAGGGCAAATTTGTGTGGAGTTCTGCATTGGTGCGTTCCAGTAAGACAGGGAGGTTATGGAGAGGTACAGGTTCAGGGCATATTTGTGTGGAGTTCTGCATTGCAACGTTCCAGTAAGACAGGGAGGTAATGGAGAGGTACAGGTTCAGGGCATATTTGTGTGGTGTTCTGCAATGGTACGTTCCAGTGAGACAGGGTGGTTATGCACGGTACAGGATCAGGGCATATCTGAGTGGAGTTCTGCATTGGTACGTTCCAGTGAGACAGGGAGGTTATGGTCGGGTACAGGTTCAGGGCATATTTGTGTGGTGTTCTGCAATGGTACGTTCCAGTGAGACAGGGTGGTTATGCACGG
>NW_027332043.1:0-26295 GCF_048418815.1 Hemitrygon akajei | reverse complement strand
CCTGCAGCCTCATCGCTAGCATCTACAGCTAATGAAAAAGGTTTTTCGAAGTCAGGTGCCCAGAGCACAGGTTGATGACATATCATAGTTTTCAATTTTTCAAATGCTCCTTCACAAGGCACTATCCATACAAACTTCTAATTCTTCTTCAAGACGTTAGTTAATGGAAGGGCAACATTAGCAAAATTCTTGCAAAGTTTTTGGTATTTACCTACCATTCCCAAGAATCTCCTGCGAGTATTTTTCCCCCCGTTGGAGTGGGAATCTCTAAAATTGCCCGAACTTTTGCCTGAACAGGAGCCGCCTTATCTTGACCCACAATATAACCAAGGGAAGTCACAGTGGCATGTACGAATTCACTTTTAGCTAAATTAATAGTTAAGTTAGCTTTTGAAAGACTTTCAAACAATTTCTCCACCGCAATAATGTGTGCATTCCAAGTATCATTTCCTGTCACTAAATCGTCAATATAAGCATCTGTATCTTTCAATCCCCGAATCACAAAGTTAATCATCCTCTGGAAAGTACCTGGGGCATTCTTCATCCCAAATGGAAGAATATTATAAACATATTATCCAGATGGAGTTACCTTTATCTCTCTACCTTTATCCGTTAATGGAACTCACCAAGATCCTTTCAATAAATCAATCTTTGTAAGGAACTTTGTTTTTCCCACTTTATCTACACAATGGTCTACTCTAGCAATTGGATATGCATCTGTTTTCGTTACAGCATTCACCTTCCTATGGTCCGTACAAAACTAATACTATCGCCTGGTTTTTGCACTATAACACAAGGTGAACTCCAATTCCAGTTAGAAGGTCGAATAATATTATTCCCCAGCATATATTTATTTATTTTTCTCAGCAAGTTCACATTTTTCCACGTTCGTTCCATACAGTTGTTTAACGGGTTTGGCATCTCCAACACCTACATCATGTGAAGCTATGGTAGTTCTTCTGGGAACATCTGGAAACAAATCCTTATATTTAATAATTAATTGTTTCCTTTGCTGTTTCTGCTCTGGCTGTAAACGTGCTAATTTCTCCTCAATATTTACCAGAATGGTTGAGTTTGGTATCCTGACAGAAACACCGTTGGGTTTAGAATGGAATTCAGATGAATCATCTATTAAGTCCCTACTGAGATCAGACTCATAATTATTGGCCACAACAGTCATAGTAGCAGACTGTTCCTCAAAATATGGCTTTATCATATTTATATGGCAAAGTTGTTTCGGCCTTCTGCGATCTGGAGTTTTTATCACGTCATCCACATCATTGATTTTAGACACAATTTCATAAGGACCATGAAATCTAGCTTGTAAAGGATTCGCTTGCACTGGGAAAAGAGCCAGCACCCTATCTCCAGGTTTAAATGTTCAATCCTAACTTCTTTATCGTATCAGGTTTTCATTTTCTCCTGAGCCAATTTTAAATTTTCCCGAGCTAAGCTACAAGCTTTATGTAATCTGTTCTTAAATTTCAAAACATAGTCTAAAAATTAGTGTGTACCTCTTTATTAATCCATTGTTCTTTTAATAAGGCTAAATGTCCTCTAACTCTAAGCCCAAATGCAAGTTCAAATGGACTGTAACCTAATGATTCTTGTACCGATTCCCTTACTGCAAATAGAAGTAAGAGTATACACGCATCCTAATCACTTTGATTTTCCACACAATACGTCTTAATCATATTCTTGGGGGTAGCATAAAACCTCTCCGAGGCACCTTGCGATTCTGGATGGTATGCAGATGCAGTGATTTGCTTAGCTCCCAATTTATGATCTATCTGTTGAAACTATCCAGACATAAAGTTACTGCCTTGATCAGATTGTATTTCCTTAGGCAACCCAAAATAAGTAAATAATTTTGTAAGAACCTTTGTTATAGTTTTAGCTGTTATATTCCTAAGGGGTACAGTCTCTGGAAACCTAGACGCAGTGCATATGACAGTCAGCAAGTACTGATAACCAGTTTTTGTTTTTGGTAATGGACGTACACAATCTATAATAATTTTAGAAGATGGTTCACTGAATGCTGGAATAGCGTGTAATGGAGTCACTGGTCTAATTAGATTTGGTTTTCCCACAATTTGACAACTATGGCACGTTCTACGATATATCGCCACATCTTTTTTTAAACCAAGCCAATAAAAATGTTTTAAAATTTTGTCCACAGTATTCCTTACCCCTCGGTGTCAATTAACAATCCCGCTATTAACGCTGCATTCTGCCTTCTAATTCGTTCTTCCAAAGTGAATCACTTCCTCCCTTTACTGGTTGAACGTCATCTGCCACTTCTCAGCCCAGTTCTGCATTCTGTCCATGTCGTGTTGTAAACTCTGACAGATTTCTGTGTTATCCATAATTCCACCAACCTGCACATGATTTCAAATACAATAACCTACGTTTCCGTTTCCTCGTCCAAATCGTTTTTAAAGCCACAAATAGTGTCTCACAACAGATCTATGTGCGACACCGCTGGACACCAGCCTCCAGGGAGAAAACGATCTATGCACAACTACCCTCTCCCTTCCGTGGGTGTCAGTTCTGAATGCACTTGCCAACTCTCCCTGGATACCATTGCTACTGATTTCCCGACGTTCAGACGTTCCGAAAGGTCATACCACAGTTAACCACATCAAATTGTTTATTAAAAATCCATTTATAATATATAAACATCGGACATCATCAATGTTCTTCGTCACATTGTCACAGCATTCAGCCAGGCTCGTGAGACAGGACCTGTCCCTCACAGAACCACGCTGACTCCCCACAATCAGTTTATGTTTCTCCACATTCTGGTAAATCCTGATTATAATCTTTCTCTCCAATAGTTTACCCACCACTAAAGTAAGACAAACTGGACTATAGCTTTCAGAGTTATTCTTACTCCCTTTACTGAACAAAGGAAAAATATTTTCCACGCTCCAGTCCACTGAAATGACTTCTGCATCCAGCGATAACGCAAAGATAATCGCCCAGGACGCAGCAATCTCTCCCCCACTCCACCCCCGCTTGGGGCCGTGGCCTGAAGTATCTCAAGAGCATTTATTTGTCCGAATGATTTTCAAAAGTTCCAGCACATCATCTCTCGTATCCTCGATATGTTCTAGCACATCAGCTCGTTTAACGCTGTGCTCAGAAACGTCAAGATCTCCCTCACTGGTGAATACAGAAATAAAATCTTGATTAAGGATTCGCCCGACTTTCCCTGCCTATAGGAGCATATTTCTTAGTGTATTCCTGACCGATCCTACCCTCACTTCAGTCATCTGCTTCTTCACATGCATCTACTTTGTCCTGGGATTTTCCTTTGTCGTACTGTAAACTTTCTGCAGACGTTTCTCGTTCTCCTTATTTCATTCTACACTTCGTCCCTGGCATCCTATAATTCTGCAGCCATATCTGACCCTTGATTTCTAAACCTGAAGTCAGTTTCTTTCTTCCTCCTGACTAGATGTTCCACAACTCCGGTCAACCATGGTTCATTCACTCTAACATCCTTTCCCTGTTTCAGTCGTACAAATCTATCCAGAACCCCAGCAAGTGCTGCATGAAATACCTCCACATTTCAGTTGTGCATTCTCCTGGATGCATCCGTTCCCGATTTCAATCGGCTGTTTCCAATCCGCCTCCTCCCCATGACAGTCGAACTCACGTCTCATCCGTGAACGCAAGGGGCGCCTCAGAGGGTAGGGATGGCGATCCCGGCTGAGGGTTGGTGAACATTAAGGGAGGGTGAAACGGAGATGAGGGTGTTCTGCAGAGGAAAAGCAGTTGATGGACGCGAAGGCGCGTTGCCCAGGCAGATCGCGCTATGGTATTGACAGAGCTGATGTCAAGGATAGGGAAAGGTGGGTTCACAAAGACGGAAAGGGGTGGATGTTTCCGAGGGACTTTCCAATGGTGCCTGTGCAAGACCAGGATGTTCTCGGTTTAAGAACGCTGCCTAAAGCCTCAGGATAGTTAAGATTTTTGTTTGATTCACAATGCCTCTCACTCTCTCTCTCTCTCTCTCTCTCTCTCTCTCTCTCTCTCTCTCTCTCTCTCTCTCTCTCTCTCTCTCTCTCTCTCTCTCTCTCTCTCTCTCTCTCTCTCTCTCTCTCTCTCTCTCTCTCTCTCTCTCTCTCTCTCTCTCTCTCTCTCTCTTCCTATCTCTTGCTCTGCCAGCTCACTCTAACCGTCTCGGCCCCAGCCCCGCCAGGCGCTCTCACAGTATCTCTCTCCTCCCAGACAGTCTCCCGCGTCTCTCTCCACCGCTGATGTCCCTCCCCAACTGTCTCTGCAACCAAGCCCCCATCTCTCTCCCTAAGACCTTCGATCTCGTTTACTCTCTCTCCTCCTTCCGTCTCTCTGCCGTCCCAGTCACTCTCATCACATAGAACTCTATCTCTGCACATTCCAATATTTCTCCTCATAAGAACATAAAGAAAAGGCAGCAGTATGCCATGTGGCCGGGCGAGACTACTCCCCCATTCAATTAGATCATGGCTGAACTGACCATGGACTCATCTCCACTTACCTGCGTTTTCCACATAACTCTTAATTTGCCTATTATGCAAAAATCTATTCAACCTTGTTTTAACTATATTTAATGTGGTAGTCTCCATAGCTTAATTGGACATAGAATTCTACAGACTCACCACTCTTTGGAAAAAAACAGTACCACCTCACCTCAGTCCAAAATTTACTCTCCCGAATCTTGAGGCGATCTGCAAGTTCTAATGTCAGCTTCCAGTGGAAATTTCAACTTCCTGCCTGTATCTTATCTACCCTTTCATAAGTTTATATGTTTCTTTAAGATCTCCTCTCATCTTTCTGATTTCGCGCGTGCACAATCCCGAGCGACTCAAGGACTGCCCCCCATGTGGCACCCTGCTCAACAATGATTGCCAACCACAGAAACATCCCTGTATCTAATCTCTCTGTTTTCTATTGGCTATCCAGTTCTATATCATCACCCGCAACTCTATGCATCCTTATCTCATGAATTAGTCTTTTATGTGCCACCTTAGCGAACGCCATCTGGAAATCCAAGTGAATAATGTCCATTTGTTACCCTCTATCCACTCCAAATCTCCTCAGGAAATCCTGCCCGCAAATTCTCAGCAAACTGCCACTCATCCAGCCTCCCCTGCCTGGGGATGGGTAATATTAGAGTATTGCAAGGGCTTTGACTTACTCTTGCAATGGCATCACTATGGCAGGTTTAACGCTGAAGACGTTTGGAGACAGGCGAGATAGTCTGATGGACAGTAGTCTAACATTTCATTTAATAGTGAGTTGATGGGGAGCAACGGATTTCACTAATTATCCATGATTAGGGACTCAATCGAAATCCTAGTCGGTATGTAATGGAGTTACTACTTTTAGCCCTGTACTTGGTCCATAATAGGTCATCCCTCGAGTTATGTAGTTTTCTCTATTCCAACACACGTCTCACCACAGTTCCCAAATATTTAGATTTAAAAGGAGTTTTCACTGCCAGTGGGACATGGGACAGTGAAAGTGTGCACTCGAGGATGAGTTCCTCCATTTTTCTAATAGAGCCGAACCTCAGCTGCTATTCCCTCAGGGCCAGAATGACGCTGCCCGAGAAGAATATTAGCCCCCCCCCCCCCCTCCTGCCTTCATGATGATTTTCTCAATGGAGTGCAGTTACTAGTTTACCAATTTCGATCAGATTATCCAGGAATCCCCCCTTGTTTATGCCGACTTCTATTTGCTGGCACGACCAGTCTCCCCAGGCATTTCACCTGTTTTGCCAGCTGTACCGAGTCGCTGGACTTTCTGATTGTTCTATGTTACGTAGCATTTTAGTGCCGAGCGGAAATCAGCTATTCTAAGGGCTTATCAAGATACAATTCTTCGGAGGTACAACAAATAACGGCATTTAGTTTACAGACGGCTTGTCGTCGAAGCAATTAACAGGTCAGTTTTTTTCTATAACAGGTTTCATTAATCGTAAATTTCCCTATCCCGATTACAACCGATAAGGACAGGGGTTCTGTCATAGGAACATTGTCTATGCCTAATTCTTAATACTTCTGCTGCCTTTTGCTAGCGCCACTTCAGAATATTCAGTTTAAAAAAAACGTGCTGCATCTGGGCTGAGACAATTTATAACTGTTTGCACTTCCAGTGGGTTGTTTCCTGCGATGGGTATCACTGCGCTAGATCCTCTAATATCTTTCAACGCTCAATAAACTCAGTAATAGACTCCGACTTCTTTTGTTGGCATTTAGTTACTTCTCCAAAGTCACTGTGTTGCCTCGATCCTGCGAGAATGCGAGAATGCTCCGTTCAATCAATCATTCATTCCTTCAGAAGGACTCCAATTACTATCCCTTCTTTCCCCAATGAAGGGCCCAGACCCCTTGTGGCCCTTGAGGCGCAGAGGGAAATCCTTTTTGAACAACTGGCCAGGAAATTCCAAAGGCGACCATGAGCAATGCCTGGAAATCTCCAGGTAATGGATTCAAACTTTGGCAAGCCTGGAAGAACGAATTGTGGAAGGCTAATGGTTTGCTTCGCCAATCAGATTGCGTACCGGTGCCGGGTTCCAGAGTTTACGTATCAGGACATCCCATACCATTATGCAAGGAGCCTGGAACAGAGAGTCTGAACTCCGCATCAGTCCCTCCTCAGCTGCTGCTGTTGTTTCCGCTGCTCGAGGCGGACCCAATGCCGGGACACCGCAAACACCCCAGCAGCCATTTCTGTTATTCCATATCATCCGGGTTCCAAATGGTGGGGAAGGTTGTGGTTTACTATTGGAGGAAAAATTCCGGCGACTGAGGAATGGTGGCACCTCGGCCTTCTCTGGGATTTCTTCTTCTTATTTTTCTAAGGTTAACATTTTGAGGCTGGTGTCGTTTAACCACCTCTTCCCATCTGATAAATATCACATACCCTAAATCATAGTTAAAAGCTCCACCCCTAGCTTGAGTTTCATCTTGCCAGTTCTGAATTTTTTAGACAATAGGATCCGCTGCAAAACCAATCCCCAGAACTCCATCCGTAGAGATTACAAGACACAGTTGCAGAGTACCTGCTATCTACCATTTCCAAACAGTCCTTGTCCGCGTGGGCCGCGGGGGGAGCCAACGTGTCCCTTGAGAGTTGTATAATTTGTTCAACATCGACTTTTTTCGTGTATTATCTCTCATCGGCGCCTTTGTTAGAGCATCGGTGGGTCTGGATTGAAGAAATGATTCTTTGTCATTACTCACTTTCTTCCGACTGTTAATGTTGAGTCAATCCTTTAACTACGCAACTTCCAAGTTTCCATATAGGTAACTCTTATATGTTATGTTTATAATTCCTGCTCCCCAATGTTCGGCCAACCATCTATCTCTCGTCCCTTTTGTTCTGAATTGTACTCACGTGAAACCCTCGTGTCTCTATTCCTGTTCCCGTCATGTTTCTATACTCGAACTCAGCGGAGGAGGGGTGTGTCACCGGCTGGTGTGAAACAGATCCGGCACCTGCATATGGTCTCGCCGACCCCGCTTCCTCGATCGAGCCTTAAGGATGAGATCACCCTAGTCCAGTCTTGACTTCTAACTTTCAAACAAGTCTCACGAAAGGGCTCTTTCGGAATCGAGCATCACAGGGATCCCATACTGGTCACCAATTTTCTGTCGTACAATTTATCCTGTTGTACCCAATTTTACTGTAAGAGACTACCCCCTTAACAAACAGAAATAAAGCACGGACTTTGGTATATGGAAAGACGTTTCAAGCCCCTGTCAATGTCATGTTAGATCTTATATTTATACAGTAAATTTTGGGCAATAGCCAACAGCTGAACATACTTGATCAGCGATTTCAAGAAGCACTTGCTAGGTATAGCCAGTCGAGAAATGTTTCCAACTGCACATAAAATTAAAACCGCACGTCCAGATTAATTTCCCATATTAGCCAGACAGACTCGGACAACGGTTAACAGTACGTCATTTCTGGTCTGAGACTAAAAAGGCTGCACGTCACTTTGTTTCTGTGTGAAAGGTCAGCATTATTGGCATAACTCATTATTAGCATGACCCGTGCTTAGCTTGTGCAGGCAAGACAGGCTGTGTCTTATCCTGTGACCTTCATGATCTAAAACTTGGGCAATACATAGCTAGACAAGCTTCAGAACTAAATTTAATTCAAAAACTAATTTTCTTCCTCGCTGGGAGAGAAAGGCGGTTAGGATTAGATGAGGAAATTAATCGTTTTTCGGAAGGCGGGGTGAGTGTGCTGATATATTTGGCGTATGAATGGGCATACGGTGGGAGGCAATGTTATCAAACGGGAAATATTAATCGATGTCTGGAGGGGGGACAGAATGTGTCTGTAATAATGGTGTAGTAATCGTTGTACAGAGGGAGCAGATGTTAATTGGAGTGTGGAGGGAGGACAGAATAGGTTTATAATAATGGTATCGTAATGATTGTGTAGAGAGAGGGGATGTTTCTTTTAGACTGGGGATATTAATGTTTGAAAAGACGGAGGGAACGGATACAACCGATAGTTTCTTAGCAGGTGAAGCTACATCTATGTCAATGAGTAAACATTTGTGGCCGGAGCCCTTCATGAGGGCTGGAAAGAAATTGGGGAAGGAGCCTGAAAAAAAAAGGAACGTGAGGTCGGAGGAGGAGGACAAGCCAGAAAGTGATAGTGGGAGCCAGATGGTGTGGTAGGGGGATGAAACAAGAGGTTGGTTCTGATAAGGATTATGCTCGGATACCTTGACAAAGTCTGAAGGAGCCCCGGTCAGAAGAGTAGTTGCAGAATTTGAAAGAAGCGAGCCAAGTGGGGCCTGTGGCCCGGTAACCAGCGGGGAGTGATGTGGAGTCGAAGCCATGAAAAATGGGAAATAAATTTCCGTTGAACTTTCCACATAGACAGAGACAAAGAGAGTGGAACTTGGCTTTATGTCCATAGTGTCCGAACATTGGTGACCTGAAACGCGGTATTTAACCTCGATGTGATAATTGATCATGGGAGACAGTAAAGAGGGAGTGTGCAGGCAGGTCAGGAAAAGAGGTAAGAGACCAGAGTGCAGTAATAAGCATGGTCGGGGGGTGGGGGGGGGGGGGGGTGGTGAGAAAAAAAGGGCTCGAGACATCAAAGTTGATCTGATTGGTGGTTACCTAGACGGAATATGAGGTGTAGCAATTCCGAGCTGAAAGTAGCCTCATTAATGCAGAGGATGAGGCCATGGACCGACACGTTAGAGAGGGAGTGGGGTGTGCGATCAGAATGTTTCTCCACTGGAACGGGTTCTTTAATTTGATTAACCGTTTCTTTGGTGTTCAGCATCTTCAGAATCTTAGATGCTGTATTAGATAGATAGATAGATAGATAGATAGATAGATAGATAGATAGATAGATAGATAGATAGATAGATAGATAGATAGATAGATAGATAGATAGATAGATAGATAGATAGATAGATAGATAGATACTTTATTCATCCCCATGGGGAAATTCAGCTTTTTTTCCAATGTCCCATACACTTGTTGTAGCAAAACTAATTACATACAATACTTAACTCAGTAGAAAATATGACATGCAACTAAATCACTATCTCAAAAAGCATTAATAATAGCTTTTAAAAAGTTCTTAAGTCCTGGCGGTAGAATTGTAAAGCCTAATGGCATTGGGGAGTATTGACCTCTTCATCCTGTCTGAGGAGCATTGCATCGATAGTAACCTGTCGCTGAAACTGCTTCTCTGTCTCTGGATGGTGCTATGTAGAGGATGTTCAGAGTTATCCATAATTGACCGTAGCCTACTCAGCGCCCTTCTCTCAGCTACCGATGTTAAACTCTCCAGTACTTTGCCCACGACAGAGCCCGCCTTCCTTACCAGCTTATTAAGACGTGAGGCGTCCCTCTACTTAATGCTTCCTCCCCAACACGCCACCACAAAGAAGAGGGCGCTCTCCACAACTGACCTATAGAACATCTTCAGCATCTCACTACAGACATTGAATGACGCCAACCTTCTTAGGAAGTACAGTCGACTCTGTGCCTTCCTGCACAAGGCATCTGTGTTGGCAGTCCAGTCTAGCTTCTCGTCTAACTGTACTCCCAGATACTTGTAGGTCTTAACCTGCTCCACACATTCTCCATTAATGATCACTGGCTCCATATGAGGCCTAGATCTCCTAAAGTCCACCACCATCTCCTTGGTCTTGGTGATATTGAGACGCAGGTAGTTTGAGTTGCACCATATCACAAAGTCCTGTATCAGTTTCCTATACTCCTCCTCCTGTCCATTCCTGACACACCCCACTATGGCCGTGTCATCAGCGAACTTCTGCACATGGCAGGACTCCGAGTTATATTGGAAGTCTGATGTGTACAGGGTGAACAGGACCGGAGAGAGTACGGTTCCCTGCGGCGCCCCTGTGCTGCTGACCACCGTGTCAGACCTACAGTCTGACATTATTATTGACATTATTAACATTACAAACAACATCTTTGATAAATATCTATTGTTGTGATCAAAAGCAGACACAATTCCCAGAGTGAATCAGAGCATCCCAATGAGAGCATCGTATTGGTGGAGCCAAAGAATAGATACGATCAACAATAACAATGCTCAAACCGAGAGCTAATCCCTAGTGTGTTTCGCAACACCATTCACTGACTTCTCAAATCGTAATTTATGATTTTGCAATTTCGTGCCACGCTATCCATACCTCATCACAATTGGGATTTTACTTGAATGACATCATGTTTATTTTTACCCCAGCTGTTGGAAGACCCTTCAGCCTTGTGTAGTAATGAATATTCGGTGTGCTGATGCGAATATAAATGAATAACCGTGGAGATTCATCAGATCAGAGTTTCTTCAGCGAGATCACGGGCAGCTGGAAGACAGGCTGCAGCTCACACAGAATGCTTGAAATATTTCACAGTGTGAGGAAGATATATTACATGATCATTGCCGTTGGTGGAGTTCCCGGTAAGAACATAGGAGAAATTAAATTTGCTGTTCTGTTCTTTGGACACATTTAGTTTACGACAACGTTGTGATGTCGATGTATCAGGGAGTACGGTGCAGACATTGTGACAAAACTCTGTGTTCGTTCAGAAATTCCCTTCCAGTTTAATCTGTGCCCAAACCCAACTGGCAGTTGTAAATTGTGTGGAGGGAAGATCTGGGAGATGGATTCATGGAAGGGAGCTTTCATTTATCAATGTAAAGTCGCTGTCGAAGGTAGCTCCGATAATCCGGCGCCCTCGGTGCCTTTACAGGTTACTTGGCGTTATCCGTATTAAAGGAACTACTTGTTTTAAGTTCACATTTGGAATGTATTGCGCTGTATTTTCAATATTTGCTGAGAGTTTAAGGGAATGCGGAAAGTGGATCGCCGGTGAGATTAAGGAGAGAGCGGTATACTTCTCTTCTGAGTTTGTCTCCGAATCATCGTAATGTTCCGAAATTAGAATAGGTGTCTGTATGCGCTTTAGTGAACCTGATATTTTTCTGCACAGCTTATTATCCATGAAGTGAAGAGGGATTTAGGAACCAACCCAGTGGTTTCCATTGAATATCAGGCGGGTTAAGGATATACGATACTATGCTCTGGAACAGTACTCATCGAAGCATTAATTCGGAGTAACTCCTAAAAGTGGCAAGCATTTTGAAGTACCCACATTGTCATTCCTTTGCAAGTGGCATGGTTTAAGCACGAACGTGGAAAATAGCTGAAAACTCAGAGGGTCGGCAAAGTTTTTCAAGGTGAAAATTGAAGGTTTCTGGTTGTATGCCTTGTATTGTGTACGGGAAAGGGAGGCCGAGAGTGGTTGCAGACTTTAGAAGAAACAAGCCATGTTGGGCCCCTGTGGGCGTTTGTCAATCCAGTGTCTATGAGGAGACTAAGTCATGTGAACGGGCGAAATAAGTTCGCTTTGATCGTTGTAAACTGCCAGAGGAGAGAGGGAGTGCGGCTTCGCGGCTTGGGGAGAATAACAGAACATAGGTGACGGGAAAACAACAATCACCATCGTGAGAAAGTTGCCGAGGCATCCAGGCTTTGCACATCTGTCGAAGCCTCGATGGTGGGAGATTTATATTGATTTATCAAAAGCGCTCTCGGCGATCAGTTAACAATGCCTCCCTGCCAAATACTTTCCCTCTACCAGAACCGAGTCCCGTACCCTATCGCCTAGATTGCACTCGACTGAGGCCATCGCACCTCCCGCTCTACCATTCTGAATCCTCCAGTAACGAGCTGTCCCCGAAGTTTTATGGTTCTCATTACCTTATTATTTCCGCCCTGCGACACAGAGAGCGACGGAACAGCTATTAACCCTTTCTTTTTGCTGCTCTCTCAGTGAACTTAGTGGCGATTGTGATCCTGTCCCGGGGCAAATGCGGCATCTCCACCTGCACCACTCGCTACCTGGTGGCCATGGCAACGGCGGATCTTCTTACCATCAGCTTTGAACTCGTATTGTGGCGGCTCAGTTATTATTACTTCCCCGGAACTTTCCTGGACATCACCCCCATGTGCAGTGCGATCGCTGCTCTGGGACAGGTAGCTACAGACTGTTCTGTCTGGTTCACCGTCACTTTTACATTTGATCGGTTTGTCGCCATCTGTTGCCTTAAGCTGAAAACAAAGTATTGCACCGGGAAAACTGCGGCTGTGGTTCTGACAACGACTGGGGTTCTGATATGTGTTAAAAATGTACCCTTCTTCTTTATATATCATCAGGTGAAAGTGATTGACAATATACCCTGGGACTGTATTATAAAGCCGGACTACTATTCGAATCCCGGGTGGGTGGGATATGACTGGTTTTCTACCGTTCTAACGCCATTACTCCCGTTCGTGTTAATACTGCTGTTCAACGCTCTGACAGTCAGACACATTTTAGTGACAAGTCGCGTCCGCAAGGGGCTGAGGGGTCAGAGCAAGGCGGAGAACGGCTCTGACCCGGAGATGGAGAGCAGGAGGAGGTCGGTGATCTTACTTCTCACCATCTCCGGAAGCTTCATCATCCTGTGGTCAGTATATGTTGCCGAATTCCTTTATTACATTATTGCAGGATTGGATACAAATAATTACAACGATTCGGAATACATTCTTCAACACTCCGGCTACATGCTGATCATATTAAGTTGCTGCACAAACACGTTTATTTATGGGGTGACACAGACCAAGTTCAGAGAACAGTTCTTCAGTGCAGCAAAATATCCGCTCACGTCAGTTATTCAAATAATTAATAAACACAATCTGTAAGCTCATTTCAGAGGCGGTCGCGGTGTTTTCCATCTTGACACTACCGAACTGGCATTCATCAGTTAATATGGCAGAGGTGAGGATAAACCTAGTTTACAGCCCGAGAGAGACACAACACGGGAACAAATCCTTCAGCATCCGCAGCAGGAAGTCCATTTTTCAAGGTAGCTTCCCGACATTGTGAGGTCGACACCTATATTCCTCATTTCCCTGGGTGTTTTATAGGAGGTTCAGAAGACTTTGAACCAACACCAACTGTAGAAACAGTCCATCGGCAAGTTAGTAAGACTTTTGGCGAAGGCCCAAATGTTAATTCAAATAGTTCTATGCCATGGGGTGACTATCAAACCAACAAGGTACAGGAGAGAATTGGGGTAAACACTCCAACGCGCTCCTCAGCCTTTCTTTGTTGTGCGTTCAATTCCATAACCAGAATATCCACACCAATCAAAACATTTCAAACATTGCTTCAATACATCCAATGGGGTACACTCTACTCCTGCGGCATCAGATTCGACTTACCTTGATGTGAATGCCAGCATTGCATTTGTCTTCGTTACTGTCGAATTAACCCACACGTTAGCTTTCAAGGAATCCCGTCAAATCCTCTTAAGTCCATGTACATCTCTCATTTCTGAATTTTCTTCTCAGTTGGAAATTTTTCTAAACTTTAATCGATCGTATACCCCACGCCTCCACACGTTGCATTCCACCTGCCCCTTCTTTGCCCACTCGGTCAAACCGACGCCCTACCGGCGGCACTACTTGCCCCTGCAGGTAAATTCTGCCCATCTGAATCCCATCCATTAGCTGCCTCTCCACCGTTGGAGATCTCATCTACCAGTAGCTCCATGCCTGCTCTCAGCTTTCCCTATATAACGGCACAACACTAGCTCGCTCCTGGCATTTCAATTCGTTACTTTTTGATAAGGAAATATCACTGCCACGGTCGCAACATTGTGTGCACATTTTTGCAATAATATCCTGGGTAAAGGATGGCGAAGATCTGGGGCCATTCATGAAGAACTCCAGCACTTCATCCATTCTAATATTGATCTGCCTCCGATAACATAGTCCCCTCCAGGGAACTCACAAACTATTTCCATCTCACGAGTAACTGTAGAGGAGATGTATTAATTTAACACTTCGGTCATTTCCTCTGGTTCTATATTTTGATCTTCCTTGAGGCTAACGGTGTATATTCTACACCCACACCCTATAGCGAAGCATGAAGACCATGAAATTGCTTATTTACCCCAAATAAACGGTACCATACAAACGTCATAGGCACATGTATGTATCTGGAGTGTCAGGGCCCTTCGCACTGTACTGAATTTGTCAATGTTGAGAGGAAAGCGAGTTTGTAACTCGTCCTCTCCACTTCCGGCTGCGTGTCCAGTCCCGATGAAGGATCTTGGCTGGAAACATCTACGGTGTGTACGAATGTACATACCATTGTGTGTATCACTCAAGATTTCCAGCATCTGCAATGCCTCTTGGGTCTTTGTAAATCTGTCGCGATCAAAAAAGGATAGGAATAGGAACGGTCAAGCACTGCATGAGGGAAGTAGGGCAGGTGGCAGGCAATCAAAATATTATTAGACGCACAGAGCACCCCAGCAGTGAAACAGGCCCGTCGGCCTTCTAGCCAATGGCGAACTGTTTTATTTGGTTTCTACTGTCTAGTTCTAATAACCTGCACCATAGCTTGCACACACCTTTTATCCATGTTCTTATTCAAATTTCTCCTTTGTGCCTAAATCAAACCGGCATCCATCCCGCTGGCAGCTCAATCCACATTCCGCCAAACTCTGAGTGAAGAATTCCCCGTCAGGTTCCCGTAAAATCTATCATCTTTCACACTTACCCAATGGGTGCAGTGAGGGATAAGAGAGAAGGTAGTGATGGGAAGGGACGCCGATGGTAGAGAGAGAGAAACAGAGGAGAGTGTTTACACTTACTACGTTTCAAAAAAAGTGTTCGATCTTACTTGCTGCGAACTTACTAACTGTACCCTGTACAATCTCAAACAAATTATTGATCTAGATGACAAGATTAGATTAGATTATGAGAATTCTCAGTCCTCGTTTATTGTCATTTAGAAATGCATGCAATAATAAATGATACAATGTTCCTCCAAAGTGATATCACAAAATAAAAAAGGACAAACCAAGACCGACACCGACAAAACCATGTAATTATAGCATATAGCTACAGTAGTGCAAAGCAATATCGTAATTCGATCAACGCAGACCATGGCCGCGGTTTTTAAAAAAGTCTCAAGTCCCGATCGACTCCAATAGTCCCGATGAGAAACTCCCTGCCATAAACTTCCAGTCACTAACAATTAATGCCACGGAAGCACTCGACGACTGCAGACTCTGAGTCCGTCCGAAATCTTCGAGCCGCCGTCCAACCCCTCCGATAAAGCCTCCCTAGAGCCAACCTCTGCCGAGCGCCTTCGAACTCGTCCCGTCCGCCGAAACAAGCAAAGCCGAGGTCTCGGTGGCCTTCTCCTCCGGAGATTTCGGACCGCAGAGTAACAGCGGCAGCGAAGCGTGCATTTCAGAAGTTTCTGCAGATGATTCTCCACGTTCTCACGTCTGCCTCCACCGAATCAGGATTGTGCAGGGATCCCCTACTTAACACGAAACGGAGATCCATTCTCCAGAGCAGCCGCGCGCGCTGCGTCGCGCCGGTATCTTCTCCACCCTCATCGAGTAGCAACAATCAAAGCAAATTTCATTATGACAGTACATATATGTCACCACATACAAACCTGAGATTCATTGTTCTGCGGACATACTTAGCAAATCTATAGAATAGTAACGATAACATGATCGATGAAAGATCTCGAAGGGCATAGAAGAGATTTTTCACTCGGAATGTAGTTAAAATCTGGAACACACTGCCCGAGGTGGTCATGACGCCAGGTTCCTGCACAGCAGTTACCAATTGGATGCGCATTTTTCTGCCGAAATACAGTCGGCTATGAACCAAGTACTGATAAATGGGGTCAGTGTAGACAGTGAGTGGATGGTCGAACAGGTCTGGCCAGCCAAAGGTCTGTCTCCGTGCTGTGTGATTCACCACTCCAGACAAAGTAAATTTACAATAGTGGCACCGCAATTCATTGTTTTCAACCTGAAATAAACCAGACTGCACCCATTTATAACACTACGAATATGTGTTTCTGTTGACGTAACATAGAGATTGGTAAATTTTGCTAAACAACTGGCAAATCATGCAGTTTATATGTCTTCAATTAGTGTTCCTTCCTTACAGGGAAATTAACCTCCTCACTGTGTCGGAATCAATTATTACATCAGGACCCCAGATTAGTGCTTTCATCCCTGTACAATGTAACTTTAACTATCTCACTGAGGGTCTGATGGAGACACAACCCCTGTCCTCTACACATGTGATCACATCACCCCTGAGTCTGACATTTCTAGTACCATCAGAAAGGTTTCTGATTCAGTCACAAGGTTATGGTACATTCAGCTCGTCGTCCGAATTGGCAAACTATGTCTTCCCACTGCTGGTTCCACCTGTCGGTGTGTCCTCTTTCCTCCAACTCCAGGGAAGCTGCATCTCTACACAAACTCTTCACTTACACAGATTGCTTATACTCTTGACACAGGAAACCACATCAATGCCACTTTTTCTGTACCTCGTCTGACTTGCTTATCTCCGGGTATCCTCCTGCTTCATTCTCCTCCTCAAACAGCCTCTTTCCTCAGTCACCATGTAGTGATCGTATAAAGCAGCCAAAACGATCCACGGCAAAGCCCTGGTATCCACCACTGCTTACCAGTAAAAACTATCTCTCCTCAGCCCATTCCCTTTTCCCAATTCCCTTTCCCGTTTGCAGCCCCAGATACACCACCAGATCCGAATCTACTGCAAGTTGATTTGATACCCTACGACATAGGAGCAGGATTTAGCCATTTTGTCCATCGATACTACTCTGCCATTTCATCGTCTCAGATCCAGGATCCCACTCAACCCCATATCTTAACTTCTTCCCGTATCATTTGGTGCCCAGACTGATCAGGAAACGATGAACTCCGGCCTTAAATATACAAATGTAATTGGCCTGCACCTCAGGTGGCCGGCCGATTTTACTCTATGGCTAAAAATAAATCCTCTTACCCTCTGTTCTAAAGGGGTTCGTCCCTCATTATTGAGGAGATGCTCTCTTGTTCTAGATACGCCCTCTAGTGCAAAATCCTCCCCACATCCACCCTATCTGGCCCTATCAGCATCCGGTAGATTTTTAAGATATCCCCACAGCTTCTTCGAAATTCCAGTAAATACGAACCTAAATCTGCCAATAGCTCCTCATATGTTAGCCTCTCCATCGATTGTTAATCTCCCCTGGACTCTTTCATATGTTAGCCTCCTTCTACAGGATTCCCTAAATATTGATTTTCAAGTTGTGTCTATGGTGAGGAAGGCAAATGTAATATCAGTACTAATTTCAATAATGTAAATGAAAGGAAAGTTTTTAAAGCACTGGTGAGGCCTCATGTTGCGTATCGTAAGGAGGATTGGGTCACCTATCTGAAAAGGATGTGATGAGACTGGAAGCGCTTCAAAGGAAGTTCACGATATTTTTTTTTCCAGGATTCAATGGTTTAATATTTGAAGAGCTGTTGATGGCTCTGGTTCTGTATTCATCAGAATTCAGAAGAATGAGGGGTGATCCCATTGAACCCTATCGAATTTTGAAAGGCCTTGATGGAGTGAATGTAGAGATGGTATTGCCTATGGTGGGCGAGTCTACGACCAGAAGACAAAGAGTTAGAGTATCAGATTGCCCTTTTAGAATGGAGATGAGAAGGAATTCCTTTAGCCAAAGAATGATAAAGGGGAATTCTTTGCAACAGGAAGGTATGAAGGCCAATTCTGTACGTATTTTAGAGACATAGTTTGGTAGATTCTTGATTGGTCAGGTCAAAACTGGATACGGGGAAAATGCAGGAGACTGGGGCTGAGAGAAAAAATGGATACACCATGCTGCAATGGCAGAGCAGAGTCGATGGGCCAAATGGCCTAATTCTGCACCTGTATCTTATGGTCTTTTAGCCAGTTCATTAGACTATTTTCCGAGATTAAAACTGACATAATTTGAGGAAACCTGGAGAATGTAATGGAATCGTTATTCTTAATGGAGATCGGACATCAGATCCGGCATTGAGTACAGAAAGATCAAATGACATCCTGACTTCTAGAAGAAAATTCCTGCAGCTGAACACGTCTTCAGCAATTGCAGGTCAAGCTGCTCTGCTGAAGGATATGAAATCAAATGGAAGATCTAGAACACACTTGTTATCCATGATCTTATTGATCAGCAACATATATTATCCCTTAAATAATATTAGAAGCTCTATCTTTGATTAATGTTGTAACATTTTTAAAATATTTTGGAGTAGTCAAGTCATTCACGAGTAGATGTTCTGTTCTTCAAACCGTACGGCCCATGTGTGTGCGGGAAAAGAATGTTCAGCAACCGATCCAGAAACGGCAGCTAATATTGATTGGGCGTCTACCTTTTTATTAACAAAGAGGCCTGGAATATCACTCTCGATCTCTTTTACATTCTTAGACGAACATACGTAGAGCGTGTTTTATTGTGATATATTTCATCAGCTGTTATTGTCACTTTCAGCACGCAAACCACTCGAAATGACTGGGACGAAGGAATGAAAAGAATGAAACTGTCAAACTGTCTTACCCTACAAAAAAGACTTGTACTCCATCTCACCTCCTGAGCTAACCTACTGCCTTTAATGTCGGAAGTAAATGTGCTCCGCCGACTGTGACAAAATAAACCTGTTTGAAGTTGATTGTCCATGTTCACTGCCTATGTTACTGTCATTGTCGTCCTGAAAATGTGGAGTTTGGAATGGTCAAATAAATATCGTATACATGTATTACGCTAAATATCATCGACTACAACCAACATTGAATTATTAACGGCTCAGTGAAACGTGGGTCTTCCACCCTCAGGGACACATATACATTTAGCTCATTTTACCCACTTACAAACTCCCTGCCGTTAACAGACAGCCATTGTGTTCTGCCAACGATCAGATTTGATGCTTATTTAGTGCACATTGTACCTGCTATGAAAGAGACCAATTATTAATATTTCTTTAATTAGAAGCTCAAGTTTCATGCCAAAATAACATCCCCAATACCCGTCATTTTAAACTGTTGTAAACAGTGTCTTCTTTGTCCCTGTAGTGGCGGGCTTGTCGTACTCTACCCAGCTGCAGCTCATTCACTTTTAGTTCTCTCCTGACACCCAGCTCTTACCGGTGGCTCCAGGTAACTGTTTGCCTTCGACAGTGGCAACCCCGGTACAGCACGACGACATACAGGCTAAACCAAGTGAGGGTAGCCGCCAGACTTGAACCCCCGTGAGTTAGTAATTTGCTACCCAAACATGTGAATCCAGTTACCGGACTCGGCGGATGTGATCAACTACAAGATCCAACACCCAGGAAGGCGGTGCAGCAACGCTTCATGGAGAGCGAAGTCAGAACAAGAAACATAAGGTGTCATGGCTACCGCTGCAGCCGAGGAAGTCTCCATAGAAATCGCCACTATGGCTCTTGCACAGAAAGTTTCTTTTTTTCAGTTTATTGCCAATGTGCGCATATAAGTAGATCGATATCTGCATATATATATATATATATAGATAGATACGTTGAGAAGGATTACATTTATGAGACCGAAAATTTTATTCCCTTTCTGGGCTATGAGGAGACCATTGGGATTGTTTTCCCTCCTTTCGAGCGATCAATTACTGTAACGAACAGGACTATCACAGACCATAGGGATATCAGAGACCACGTGGTGTTATCAACGTTTATTCTGACACACCACCGACAACATGGATAATGTCGCTGCCTGTCCAGTTCCACAAATGCCGCAATGTAATTATCTCATCACATTCGGTCCCACGAAATCTCACACGAAGAATGTCACTGCTTATTCAGAACCATCTTCAAATATACTGGTAAATTCATTGCTTGTCCAACGTCATGATGGACACAACGAAAACAAGATTCATGACCATAAAACCGTATCAATATCCCCTTTATATAAAGAAAAATGCTCTTCATCACAATACCACTATCAGTGGTGATGCCCTGCAATCAATGGTCACACTGTAACTGGATATCAGAACATATTGTTACATACCCCGTAGGTATCTTGTGACTGTCTTATGACCATGATATAATAGAGTATCTGGTGAGAATGATGAATTTGAATCAGTTTTAGAAGGCTTGTGAAAGAAAGGAGTGAGTGATAAGAAGCAGACTCGTTTGTACCGATATGGAAGCATTGAGTAAAATCTCTACTGATTATGAATATATTTGAATGCCGAAGTCATTATCGGAAAAGAAACGTAATACTGGCGATCAAACTAAGTGGCTAAAGCAGATAGAAAAGTTGCTGGTCCAGCATCTCTATTGAGATGGATACAGGGAAGGGATTTGAAATAGGACGTTTGTGCTGAACGTAGTGACGCAGCTCCGCATGGTTATGACGATAGGCAGCCCAGTTCAAAACATCTCCTGCCAGCATTTAACCAAATAATCGAGTGCTATTGCCATTACTCTCACCGCCTTCCCCATTGACGACCAGAATGAAATTAGCAATGGAAGGAAACAGGGGCAGGAATCTGAAAGACCAATTTAAAATGCACTACATAGATTGTGCTTCAACACCTGAGAGATATTGATCATGATATTGATTACTGGCCGTGGATAACCATAGTGAACTGTTAAATTGAACTGATCACGGGAGAGCAGAGCACTGTCTAGGTGCTGCAGAGCAAAACAAATTCATTGGACCGTGTTTGTATGTGAACATATCAAAATGCCATAACACATAGCAGCTTTATAAACTCTCAGAATTACATCCATAAAATTTGATCTCTGCTGAAAATACAAGGACAGAAGAAGAAGGGCAGAATCGAAGAATCTAGGAAGTTACGTTTGGGTATTTGCAGAGCATTGTCATGGTCCAGTCCATGAAAACCACGTTCCGGTACACGGTCCTTCCGTGGACTCCAGACTCCGGGTCTTCCGCCTGTCCCTAGTTTCATTTGGGCTTAATCATAGGCACCTGATTCTCGTCTTCGGGGCCAGAAATATAAGTGGCTCTGGGTTCGAATGTAGGTGCTGGTTCGTCTTGTCAGTACACTGTCCTCGCCTCTGTGGGGTCCGTCTTGTCAGTATCCTGTCCTCGCCTCTGTGGGGTCCGTCTTGTCAGTACCCTGTCCTCGCCTCTGTGGGGTTCGTCTTGTCAGTACCCTGTCCTCGCCTCTGTCGGGTAAGTCAGGCCGTCTTTGCCGTTACCCTGCCGTTGAATCTGTCCGTCCCTGACCTTGCTTCCGTTGGGATAGACAGGCCGTCATTGCCGTTACCCTGAAACTGGACTGTTCCCTTCCCTTCCCCTTCTTTCAGCAAACCACGCCTAAAGCCTTACCTGCCAACTTGTCTGCGTCCACACCTGTATCACCACTAAGTTTAGCCGCTGGAGTGAGACCGGATCCTTGCCACGCCAAAAGAGCTTGAGCTTGGAACAGTCTCTTTGTGTCCCCGTGTGTAGTATCAGTGCATGAGTTCCGGCCCTTTGTCCTGTCCCCAAGGAGGGGGTCGTGACTCTATGTACTGTGTATGAGTTCCGGCCCTTTGTCCTGTCCCCAAGGAGGGGGTCGTGACTCTGTGTAAGCCCCGGACCTACGTCCTGTTCCCAAGGACGGGTCCCGGCTCTGTGTTCAATTTTACCGTGCACTGAGTCCAAGGCTCAGTAGGCAGGCCGTTTGCCGCTACTCGAATGGACTGTGGTTGTTTGTCGTTCCGTGTCTAAGCCCAGTCCGTCTCCAAGGCTCGGAGGATGTTCCAGTCCGTGTCCAAGGCAAGATGTCTTTAGACGTGCTAACCAAATGTAACCAGATGAGCGGCAAACATAGAAAAAAAAACAGAAGAACTTAAGAAATAGAAGCAGTGGTAGGCTATTTGGTCCATCAAGCCCGCTCCGCCATTTAATGAGATTCTGGTCAATCTGATTATGGAGTCATCTCCACCGACCTGTCTTTTTGTACATAACACTTAATTCCCCTACTATGCAAAAATATATCCAAACTTGTCTTGAATATATTTCTGGGGTAGCCTGCACTGCTTCATTGAGCAGAGAATTCCGCAGATTCACGACTCTCTGGGAAAAGTAGTTCTTCCTAATCTCCCTCCAAAATCTACATCGTCGAACTGTGTGGCTATGTCCTCAAGTTCTAGTCTCACCCACTAGTGGAAACAACTTTCCTTCCTCTATCTTACCTATCTCTTTCATCGTGTTATATGTTCCTATGGCGTCTAACTCCAGGCCAGAATCTTCAAAAGAACCCGGAAAATGAAGAAAAAGAGATATTAAAGATAGAAATAGTGCTGTTTCCGAAGATGCAAGCAAAGCAGGCTCCGTTAGGTTCCATCATCCTAAGCTTCTCCCTCCAATTATAAGGGAGGCATTACACTAAAGGAATATGCCTTCCCTCCACTACTCAGGCGGTAAAGACCTTAGATCCGAATTGAAGGTCCGTGTGGCAAAGGTCCAAGTACAATGTCCACATCTGATTGTCACGGTCCCGTCCCTTGACTCCTCATTTTCTTTAAATTCCTTTTTTCCTATGTTCTACCTGGCACGTTGATTAAGGCACCTGATTCTCATCCGAACCGGCAGAATAAAAACTCCGGCTTCCATCTGCTCAGGGCTGGACCGTTACTTCCGGCAGTGCGGCGATGTATGTTCCGTCCGCCGAGAATGGTGGATTCTAAGTCGCTTCTGTGCTTGGGGTTGCTTCGGGAATTCTGTCTCTTCATGTCCAGTTAAGTGATTGCCGGCCGTTTGCCGCTATTCCGAGTCATGCTACGAATTGTCTGTCGTTGTTTGGTTTTGTCGTCTTCGTGTCCGGCTGAGTATTGCCGGTCGTTTGCCGCTACCCCGAGTCACGAATTGTGTTTTCTATATTCTGAGTTCCGTTCCCGCACTGGCTGCCTGTATTAATTCTCACCCGTGTTAACAGGAGTAGGGCATTCCACCCTCTATTCTTTCCCGGCCACGCTCATCCCCTGGTCCACATCCTTACTCTGCCTAAAAACTCCCGAGCCTTGCTGTCGTGACCCGGGTTCGATCCCCGATTCAGCTTCGCTCACTCTTTGGCTCCCCTCGACCTATTCCCCGGCCTTCCTTGCAACTATTAATAAACACACTTTTGTGTCCAGCACTTGGGTTCGTTTCCAACGTCCTTGTAACAGAACGGTCCAGCCAAACACAGACACAACGGACACAAGCACTGTCTTACAAACTCTCGCTAACCAGAATCCTGCCCAGGGAGCAACTTGTAGGTTTGAAGAGAGTGATTCAGAGCTCCGAGGTATCAACTGATAAAATTGTGAAAATGCGACGACAATTAGAAGAATCCAATGTGTCGTTACGAACTGAATTGTACTTTTGAGCTAGGATTAAGGGACTTGTCACTGACAAGGTAGGGGATGGTATTACATGGTGTATTACAACATGCAACTTTGATATTGATAATTGATAACTTTGATATTGATATTGATAACCTTGATAATAAACCCACTTCTGTTACTACTACCTACGTGTCGGTGTCCTGCACTTTGGTTCGCTTCCAACGTCCCTGTGACACTGTTACTTCAACGGTGATAATAGTGATTATTAAACATGATACTATACAACAAATCGTTCATTTAGTCACAATCCCATCTTTGGTAAGTGATTGGACGTGAGAGCACGTTTAAATCGTTGTATATTTGTAACGTGTGGACGGCATGATTTCAATATGTTGAATATTAACTTGCATATGATATATAACTACCAGCGTCCCTTTGCTTTCAAATCGAAAGTATTCCTTAAATGTTGTATGATTCCAATTACGGATTATTTGTTAACTGTTCAACATTTAAAAATATGTCATGCTCTGTGAGAATTTAAATTGTGAACGCATTGAGAATGTATAATATTGCACAAGTATTGAATATTTGTGAGAGTTCAAAGAGAAACAGTGGTAATGCGTGCCTAAATCAATGGAAGACAAGGCGTATGGTTGTTAGGATTGTACTGGAAAGGTAGTTGAATCAAATCTTTCACAATTGGTTCTTACTGTCTGCAAATGTCTGCTTCATTAGTTGATATAAATTTGTAGCAACATGTGACTATCAGAGACTGCTTACGTTTTTTTCCGAAATTGTATCAAGTCTACGTATATGGGGCCGCAATCACTCATACCTGGATTAGAATATTTTGTAAGGATGTTCACTCTAGTAATTCTCTCTTATCAAACAGGGTTACTTTATACAGCCATTCGTTCCCCGCTTCAAAGAAACAAGCCTATACTGAAACCCCTCGAGTGTTCCCTTAACAATCTCCATATTTCTCTTGTGGATTTGAAGGAACACATCAATTGCCAAATTCGGATCTGGTTCCTACGGAATAGTATCAATAAAATACATTCTATACCGTCTGTTCCTATCCCAGTGTAAGGTATTAGAAACGTCGAATAGCTGTGTTCTATCGTTCTGAAATGCTGACCCGCAGAGAGACCTGTTACCTGATCCCTTCGATTTTCCAGTACTAGAAAGGATAGTTCGCAGACATCTTGCCCGCTTATTATGCCAGGAGTCCTTCCCGGGCATAACCGAGAAATCCTGTCACATCTAAACCTTCTAAACAGAAGCCGTACCAATGAATGTTAGTGCAGTTTAAGTTATCACTGGCAAAAGTCGTGTTAATATGGCACCTGTCCAAACTCTATCTCCCGATCTGTCACTGTTTCTGTGTGTGTTTTTTTTCCTTTTGGTGATGGGAGCTCCATTGAGAAAATTTTCAAACGAGTGTTTGTTCCCGTCGTAATCCTGAGTTCTACTCACAGTCTAGTAACACGCAGTCCCACCACAGTGCCCCCCCCCCTTTCCACAGCTGTGATACTATCACACTCTTACTGTGTTTCAAAGAGACTACTTTTACACTGTTTCACCCAGCTATGACCATTTTGAAAAATCGGAACCCCGAAAATCCGGAATTGATTCCTTCCTTTGTGATTGCATTGACTGTATTTCTTACATCCTTCACATGCATGAGGAGTAAAATTATCTGCGTTACGTTTTCGCAACAGGGTGCAATTTGCAATCTTAGTAATTTATAATAAAAAGAACAATAAATTTAACACAGAAATACACTCAAATCAGCGTGAGTTAATTAGTGTGATGGCCTGGTGGATGAAGTTGTCCCGGAGGCTGCTGGTCCTGGCTTTTATGCTGCGGTACCGTTTCCCGGATGATTGTCAAGTCTGTGTGGTAGTTTGGAATTTATTCTTTTCAGGATGACCAGGGACAGGATTGCTTAAACTCGTGATATATTTGCCAAAAATACTCATTTTTTTGAAACTGTTTTATTCAAAATCTCTGCTGAATTGAAATTGGACTTGAACGTTATCTACACAGTTTTCTGTTTTCAAATTAGGCTCCCAAGTTCCTACCTAGTAGAATCAACTAAATACGTTCGATACAATCAGCTCCTATCCCAGTGTAAGGTGATAGAAAATGTCCAATAGTTGACCAAGGAAGAGACCTGTCACCTGATCCGTTTCATTTTCTGGTACGAGATCCTGGATGGACAGTTCTCCATTTCGCCTTCCCTCTTATTGACCCAGCACACCTTCCGAGACGCAACTGAGAAATTCTGTCATTTCTAAACCATTTTACCTATCTCAGTGCCAATGAATATCAGGGAGATTAAATTTCCTATGACAACAGACGTCTTAATATGGCACTGTTCAAAAACCATCTCCCGAACAGATCCTCGCCTCTCCATGTATTTACTTATTTATTTTGACTGGACGAGAGGGGGTGTTGTCTCTACAGAATACTCTCAAACGGGTGATTTTGTTTCCCTTTCTGCTCCTGAGATCAACTTAAGTTTATCAGTAGACAATCTCTCCACAG